>NC_069502.1:1200471766-1200771766 GCF_027579735.1 Bombina bombina
CTAGCTATGCTTCACACGCACGTGCAGAGAAAAATATTAACACTAAAACAGTGATAACTTTCACTAGAAGCATTTTTGCCAATATATTTATATTGCAAATATTTTTCTATTTAAAGGGACAGTCTAGTCCAAAATAAACTTCCATGATTCACATAGGGCATGTAATTTTAAACAACTTTTCAATTTACTTTTATCACCAATTTTGCTTTGTTCTTTTGGTATTCTTAGTTGAAAGCTAAACCTAGGAGGTGCGTATTCTAATTTCTTAGACCTTGAAGGCCGCCTCTCATATGAATACAGTTTGATAATTTTTCACCACTAGAGGGTATTAGTTCATGTGTGTCATATAGATTACACTGTGCACAAGCACATGGAGTTACCTAGAACTCAGCACTGATTGGCTTCAATGCAAGCCTGTCAAAAGAACTGAAATAAGGGGGCAGTTTGCAGAGGCAGAGATACAAGGTAATCAGTGTATTAATATAACTGTGTTGGTTGTGCAAATCTGGGGAATGGGTAATAAAGGGATTATCTATCTTTTAAAACAATAACAATTCTGATGTAGACTGTCCCTTTAAAGATGTAATTCATCTATGCGTTTAAATTTTGCCGGAATGTCCCTTTGAGACAGGTTGTGCTACTGTTATGCTAAGGTCACTCCCTGCTTATCTGAGCACCATCTCCAGTGTTTGTTTCTATAGCTGGTGTGTTTGTGTCTATAGCTGGTGTGTTTGTGTCTATAGCTGGTGTGTTTGTATCTATAGCTGGTGTGTTTGTGTCTATAGCTGGTGTGTTTGTGTCTCTAGCTGGTGTGTTTGTGTCTATAGCTGGTGTGTTTGTGTCTATAGCTGGTGTGTTTGTGTCTATAGCTGGTGTGTTTGTATTTATAGCTGGTGCATTTTTGTCTATAGCTGGTGCGTTTGTGTCTATAGCTGGTGCGTTTGTGTCTATAGCTGGTGTGTTTGTGTCTATAGCTGGTGTGTTTGTATCTATAGCTGGTGTGTTTGTGTCTATAGCTGGTGTGTTTGTGTCTCTAGCTGGTGTGTTTGTGTCTATAGCTGGTGTGTTTGTGTCTATAGCTGGTGTGTTTGTATTTATAGCTGGTGCATTTTTGTCTATAGCTGGTGCGTTTGTGTCTATAGCTGGTGCGTTTGTGTCTATAGCTGGTGTGTTTGTGTCTATAGCTGGTGTGTTTGTATCTATAGCTGGAGTGTTTGTGTCTATAGCTGGTGTGTTTGTGTCTATAGCTGGTGTGTTTGTGTCTATAGCTGGTGTGTTTGTGTCTATAGCTGGTGTGTTTGTGTCTCTAGCTGGTGTGTTTGTGTCTATAGCTGGTGTGTTTGTGTCTATAGCTGGTGTGTTTGTATTTATAGCTGGTGCATTTTTGTCTATAGCTGGTGCGTTTGTGTCTATAGCTGGTGCGTTTGTGTCTATAGCTGGTGTGTTTGTGTCTATAGCTGGTGTGTTTGTATCTATAGCTGGAGTGTTTGTGTCTATAGCTGGTGTGTTTGTGTCTATAGCTGGTGTGTTTGTGTCTATAGCTGGTGTGTTTGTGTCTATAGCTGGTGTGTTTGTGTCTATAGCTGGTGTGTTTGTATCTATAGCTGGAGTGTTTGTGTCTATAGCTGGTGTGTTTGTGTCTATAGCTGGTGTGTTTGTGTCTATAGCTGGTGTGTTTGTGTCTATAGCTGGTGTGTTTGTGTCTATAGCTGGTGTGTTTGTGTCTATAGCTGGTGCGTTTGTGTCTATAGCTGGTGCGTTTGTGTCTATAGCTGGTGCGTTTGTGTCTATAGCTGGTGCGTTTGTGTCTATAGCTGGTGCGTTTGTGTGTATAGCTGGTGCGTTTGTGTCTATAGCTGGTGCGTTTGTGTCTATAGCTGGTGCGTTTGTGTCGTGTGTTCGCGTCTATAGCTGGTGCGTTTGCGTCTATAGCTGGTGCGTTTGCGTCTATAGCTGGTGCGTTTGCGTCTATAGCTGGTGCGTTTGCGTCTATAGCTGGTGTGTTTGTGTCTATAGCTGATGGTTCAGGTCTGGTCTGGGTTTTCAGTCCCCTTTACCTTAGGCTAGCCTGATTCTCGTTATCCTCTGAAACAGCTTAGAGATCTACATATTCTTCCCCCTGATTATTTGCAGACAGCGGTGTACGAAACCAAATGTGAGGTAGCTGTGCCGTTCTGTCACCTAAGCATCTCATTGGTTCATTTTACACTGTATATATACAAGCTGAAAACACTATACTGTTTCATTGCAGGTTTATTTGTAATGTTTTCATCTGCTTTATAAATCAGTAAGGGTTTTACTTAGTACCTATCTGTAATATTATGTTTTTAGATTGTAAACTCTGTAGGGATCAGACCCTGTAATCCTTTTGCATGTCTGTATTTGACCTCCTGTTTTCTCCTGTCTAGCACTGCAGATACAATAATAATTATTATCATCATAATGCTGTTGTTAAAAATGCAGACAGCTTAGCTGCACATCAGGTGGTCTAGCCACAGTAATAAATAAATCTCTCATGTGACTTGTTTTGTAGTACCTGTGGCCCTACTACAGTCTCATATCTATAGTCACATAAACAACAGTGGCCATGATCTCAATATTAAAGCTCCAGCAAATGATTGCTTTTTGTAAAAACATGAATAATAAAAGATGTCTCTTGCTCCCTCCAGGATAGCACAGCAGCTTTAAAGCACAGAATATGTTTGTTGGTAGTGAGCCCTGCTGAGTGCTCTGATCATAGAGGAATAGAGAGGTCACTGCATTCCCTTTTTTCTTTTTCCTTTTTCTCTGTTTACTAATACAATTTGATGTTCTTTCTGCATTAGAGGCTACAAATATTATTTTATAGTTATGGGATTTTCATAACTTCAAATTATTATATAGCACTCCTCTTTTTAGTCATTCAGTGTTTTACTTTTTTTTTTATTTGAAGTCACAATCTTTGTCTCCAGCCTGTATGACTTTCCCGTAGTTTTCATTAATGAACTAGACTGTTTAGTTCCAGTGTTTCTGACTGTTCCAAGGTTAGTGCTTTGCCTAGACCTCCTTACAATGAAAATAATTGTTTGATCTTAGAGGCCAGATACCAGAAATAAGTGTATTACAATCTCCTCTGGCATCCAAGGAGTTAACCCTAGCCCAATCCCTTTTTTCTCCTCAAGGCTTACACAATAATTCATCTGTTTCAGCTACATACAAGATGGAAAAATCATGTTTCCAACTAAGCTCACCTTGCAGCGCTACCAGGATACAAACAGTGCAGCTTCATAATGCGTTGCAGCTTCCCTGTCATCTAAGGGGTTAACACCATCCCTATCCGTAACCCCACGCTCCAGATACTTCATTAAAGGGCCAATGTTACTTGAGACTTGGACCATTGTCTCACCCCCATTTTAAATCAAGCAAACAGTAGTCAGCTCAGAAACCTGCTGCAAACCTAAATTAGCTGATTGAGTCTCATCATGTTGAAGCCTGATGAGCCCACTTGTCAGTGTGTACTAACTCTCTGAGCAAACCAAGTGATGTGCCAACCAGCTGGTGTAGCGCTCAACCACAGGGGAGTGGCTTACTTGCAGAAAATCAACCCAGTGCTTTTGTGCTGTCAGACTCCACTTGTCAGTGTGTACCAGCTCTCTGAGCAAACCAAGTGATGTGCCAACCAGCTGGTGTAGCCCTCAACCGCGAGGGAGTGGATTACTAGCTAAACATCATCCCAGTGCTTTTGTGCTGTCAGACTCCACTTGTCAGTGTGTACCAGCTCTCTGACCAAACCAAGTGATGTGCCAACCAGCTGGGGTATCGATCACCTTGGGGGAGTGGCTTACTAATAAAACATCATCCCAGTGCTTTTGTGCTGTGACACTCAAATTCCTTTTAACCATGGCAAGATAAACTCTATCTTGTCTCCTTCCATTAAGACTTTTTGTTGTCTTGCTATAGAATAACTTATCTGCCAAGGTCTTAAGTTTTAAAAACAAATTGACATTTTGTTTGCTGCAGTTGTTTTTCCATAGCCAAACACCACCCTCCACTTGCCTTAATCGCAGGAGCCAATCTGGGCTTGAGTCTGCAGAAGACAAGGCTATCCACTGTCATTATGTTAGTATAATGTGCATTGTTATCCTCTGAAACCAATCCGGGACATATATGCAAATGAAAGTCCCCTTTATTTGTTTCAATAGTCAATCCAAGCATTTGTACAACGCTAGGATGGACTTTCACTTTAAGAAACAAACATGAAAGTGAAATGAAACATTAAAGGGATAGTGTAGTCAAAAATAAACTTTCACGATTCAGATAGAGCATACAATTTTAACTTTCTAATTTACTCCTATTATCAATTTTTCTTCGTTCTCTTGATATCTTTATTTAAAAAAGCTTGAAAGTAAGATTAGGAGCCGGACCATTTTTGGTTCAGCACCTGGGTAGCGCTTGCTGATTGGATGGCTACATTTAAACACCAATCAGCAAGCGCTACCCTGGCATTGAACCAAAAATGGGCCGGCTTCTAAGCTTACATTCCAGCGTTTTAAAATGAAGATACCAAGAGAATGAAGAAAAATTGATAATATTGGAGTAAATTAGAAAGTTGCTTAAAATTATATGCTCTATCTGAATCAAGACAGTTTAATTTTGACTACACTATCCCTTTAACTGTTAACATTTTCCTTTATTTGTTGATTATTATAATTTAAAAATAAATGAGTGAGCTTTGAATTGTTTCATTATTTGAAATTTGTTAGAAGGGACAGTAAAGTCATAACTAGACATTTATAATTTAGACAGCATACAATTTTATACAACTTTCAAATTTACTTCTAATATTTAATCTGCTTCTTTCTCTTGTTATACTTGGCAGCTAGATAAACCTTTGAGCAGATTGGCGGCTGCATATGTACCGATTGTCATTGGCTCACATGTGTTCAGTTAGAAACCAGTAGCGCATTGCTGCTCCTTCAACAAATGATACCAAGTGAATGAAACAAATGTGATAATTGTCTGTTCTACCTAAATCCTGTCCCTTTTAAGATTTGTTTGCAGCACTGAGTGTCACAAAGCAAACATTCTATATGTGTTTAGAATAAACAAAAGCAATTACTATTACTGTATTTTTAAACAAATGCTCTGTAACATTTACCAACGTGAGTGCTGCAAGTGTGACAGTGAATTTCATCTCAGGACCTTGTACTGGGTCTGGAAGAAACCATTACTAGAGAGAATATCCATTGTGTGAAGCTTTACTGAGCACAGACGCTAGAGAGCGCTGTGTGCCCACTGATGTCTGCCCAGAGCTGGGGAAGACTTGAGAGTTGCGTGTGCGGGCAGCATGCTTCCAGCCAGCCACGTGCAAAACCTGTCTGCTACAGAGAATGGCTTTGTACGATAATTTATTTCTTCACATTTGACAGTCAATGCTCAGTAAATGCAGGCACGACTTTATAATTGCAGTCACTTTTAAACAAATGTGAGCTCACTTCTTCATAGTGCCTTTAATCAGAACTTGTAACCCCTCACCTACCAGAGAGGACTGCAGTGCATTGCTGCACATTATGTCCCAGTCCTGTCTGGTTTATAAAGGTTAATTATCTTCGGATTTCTCTGGTTTCATAGACTGGGAATAACTCAAATGACAGTTAATTAAAATAATACTTTTCACTATGTGATTAATACTGAAAAAGTCTGAAATTACTGTTTTTTTTTTAAAGTTTCAGTATCCGCTGTTTGTAATTTTCCTCTATCGCTTGTTGCAAACCTTTGCTCAGCTAAAGCAGTATGCATTATTGTTTATTTCGCCAGCATACAATATAAAAGGCTTCTCAGGAGACCTTCGTTTCTGGGCCCCAAGTCATCCTCTGTTGCTTCCTGGTGCTTATTCATCAAGGTGTCCAAAACCTCTCACTGCGTGATGAATCTGCCCAATAGAATATTCTAGCCAGAAGGTGAAACTCTCACATGAAAGATCCCCGCCGAGCCTGCTCAGATGCAGAGACTTTTAGTGTGGTACACAATGCTGATATACAGTTCATTTATTTAGTCGGTAGCGGATCTAGTAATGTTTTGTTAGAACCATTTGTATACATGACCATATTGCCCCTTTATGTGCATTCAGAAGCATAGCGTCCTCACTATACAGAGGAAATTAAAAAGACCATTATTATTACAAGACATTTCTGTTGTCTGGCCAAAGAATAACATATCGGACGCATGATAATGTTTTAAAAACAAAATAACCCTTTGTCTTCTTCAAATAATAAACTAGTAGTCAAACTGGCCACAGGTGTTATGTTAAAGGGACATTAAGCACTACATACGTTCTATAATGATTATTCCCCCTCTAGTCAGAAGGGTCAAACATGTAAACACCACCATTCTGCCCCAGATGGTAAGGCAGTGATTGGAGCATACGTATGTGTATATATGTATTATATATATATCCCTGGTTTTCATTGGCTCACTGGCTGTATCCTCATTTGGAGTCGTGCATTAGCTCATCTTTGATTGTGTATTTAACCCAGTTATTTAAATAGAGCATTTTATTTCTACACTGGAGAAAGTTAATTATTATTAATTTTATGTAACATCAAATTTTAAAAATGCATTTATCTTCTCTGCAAGTTAAATAAATGTGTTTGTCCCACAGTATTGTGCTTAGAAGGTTTAGTAATAGGGGACCAAGCTGTTCCAGAACATGTTTCTCCTCACTGCCCCTTAGCCCGTGCCTGTTTGGTATTCTACTCTATGGGGGATTTTTTTTTTTTTTTGCATTTTTGCTCTTTCCTGTCAGACGGTGAGCTTCATATGTTATGTAAGCTTGGCTGATTTCAGTTTGCCGTCACTTGGTTTCACCAGTCACACGGTGAGCTTCATATGATAGGTAAGCTTGGCTGATTTCAGTTTGCCGTCACTTGGTTTCACCAGTCACACGGTGAGCTTCATATGATAGGTAAGCTTGGCTGATTTCAGTTTGCCGTCACTTGGTTTCACCAGTCACACAGTGAGCTTCATATGTTATGTAAGCTTGTCTGATTTCAGTTTGCCGTCACTTGGGTTTCTCCAGGCACACAGTGAGCTTCATATGATAGGTAAGCTTGGCTGATTTCAGTTTGCCATCACTTGGTTTCTCCAGTCACACGGTGAGCTTCATATGATAGGTAAGCTTGTCTGATTTCAGTTTGCCATCACTTGGTTTCTCCAGTCACACGGTGAGCTTCATATGATATGTACGCTTGGCCGATTTCAGTTTGCCGTCACTTGGGTTTCTCCAGTCACACGGTGAGCTTCATATGATAGGTAAGCTTGGCTGATTTCAGTTTGCCGTCACTTGGTTTCACCAGTCACACGGTGAGCTTCATATGATATGTACGCTTGGCCGATTTCAGTTTGCCGTCACTTGGGTTTCTCCAGGCACACGGTGAGCTTCATATGATATGTAAGCTTGGCTGATTTCAGTTTGCTGTCACTTGGTTTCTCCAGGCATCCGGTGAGCTTCATATGATATGTAAGCGTGGCTGATTTCAGTTTGCCGTCACTTGGTTTCTCCAGTCACACGGTGATCTTCATATGATATGTAAGCTTGGCTGATTTCAGTTTGTCGTCACTTGGTTTCTCCAGTCACACGGTGAGCTTCATATGATATATAAGCCTGGCCGATTTCAGTTTGTCGTCGCTTTCTTTCTCCAGGCATACGGTGAGCTTCATATGATATGTAAACTTGGCCGATTTCAGTTTGCCGTCACTTGGTTTCTCCAGGCACACGGTGAGCTTCATATGATATGTAAACTTGGCCGATTTCAGTTTGTCGTCGCTTTCTTTCTCCAGGCACACGGTGAGCTTCATATGATATGTAAGCTTGGCTGATTTCAGTTTGCCGTCACTTGGTTTCTCCAGGCACACAGTGAGCTTCATATGATATGTAAGCTTGGCCGATTTCAGTTTGCCCTCTCGGCTTCTCCAGGCACACGGTGAGCGTCATATGATATGAAAGTTTGCCCTCTCGGCTTCTCCAGGCACACGGTGAGCGTCATATGATATGAAAGTTTGCCATCTCGGCTTCTCCAGTCACACGGTGAGCTTCATATGATATATAAGCCTGGCCGATTTCAGTTTGTCGTCGCTTTCTTTCTCCAGGCACACGGTGAGCTTCATATGATATGTAAGCTTGGCTGATTTCAGTTTGCCGTCACTTGGTTTCTCCAGGCACACAGTGAGCTTCATATGATATGTAAGCTTGGCCGATTTCAGTTTGCCCTCTCGGCTTCTCCAGGCACACGGTGAGCGTCATATGATATGAAAGTTTGCCCTCTCGGCTTCTCCAGGCACACGGTGAGCGTCATATGATATGAAAGTTTGCCATCTCGGCTTCTCCAGTCACACGGTGAGCTTCATAAGATATGTAAGTTTGCCCTCTCGGCTTCTCCAGTCACACGGTGAGCTTCATATGATATGTAAGCTTGTCCGATTTCAGTTTGCCGTCACTTGGGTTTCTCCAGGCACACGGTGAGCTTCATATGATATGTAAGTTTGCCCTCTCGGCTTCTCCAGTCACACGGTGAGCTTCATATGATATGTAAGCTTGTCCGATTTCAGTTTGCCGTCACTTGGGTTTCTCCAGGCACACGGTGAGCTTCATATGATATGTAAGCCTGGCCGATTTCAGTTTGCCGTCGCTTTCTTTCTCCAGGCATACGGTGAGCTTCATATGATATGTAAACTTGGCCGATTTCAGTTTGCCGTCACTTGGTTTCTCCAGGCACACGGTGAGCTTAATATGATAGGTAAGCTTGTCCGATTTCAGTTTACCGTCACTTGGTTTCTCCAGGCACACGGTGAGCTTCATATGATATGTAAACTTGGCCGATTTCAGTTTACCGTCACTTGGTTTCTCCAGGCACACGGTGAGCTTAATATGATAGGTAAGCTTGTCCGATTTCAGTTTACCGTCACTTGGTTTCTCCAGGCACACGGTGAGCTTCATATGATATGTAAACTTGGCCGATTTCAGTTTGCCGTCACTTGGTTTCTCCAGGCACACGGTGAGCTTCATATGATATGTAAACTTGGCCGATTTCAGTTTGCCGTCACTTGGTTTCTCCAGGCACACGGTGAGCTTAATATGTTATGTAAGCTTGGCTGATTTCAGTTTACCATCACTTGGTTTCACCAGGCACACGGTGAGCTTCATATGATATGTAAGCTTGGCCGATTTCAGTTTGCCCTCTCGGCTTCTCCAGGCACACGGTGAGCGTCATATGATATGTAAGCTTGGCTGATTTCAGTTTACCCTCTCGGCTTCCTCAGTCAGACGGTGAGCTTCATATGATATGTACGCTTGGCTGATTTCAGTTTGCCGTCACTCGGTTTCTCCAGTCACACGGTGAGCTTCATATGATAGGTAAGCTTGGACGATTTCAGTTTGCCGTCACTTGGTTTCTCCAGTCACACAGTGAGCTTCATATGATAGGTAAGCTTGGACGATTTCAGTTTGCCGTCACTTGGTTTCTCCAGTCACACAGTGAGCTTCATATGATAGGTAAGCTTGGACGATTTCAGTTTGCCGTCACTTGGTTTCTCCAGTCACACAGTGAGCTTCATATGATAGGTAAGCTTGGACGATTTCAGTTTGCCGTCACTTGGTTTCTCCAGTCACACAGTGAGCTTCATATGATATGTACGCTTGGACGATTTCAGTTTGCCGTCACTCGGTTTCTCCAGTCACACGGTGAGCTTCATATGATATGTAAGCTTGCCCTCTCGGCTTCTCCAGTCACACAGTGAGCTTCATATGATATGTAAGCTTGGACGATTTCAGTTTGCCGTCACTTGGTTTCTCCAGTCACACACTGAGCTTCATATGATATGTAAACTTGGACGATTTCAGTTTGCCGTCACTTGGTTTCTCCAGTCACACAGTGAGCTTCATATGATAGGTAAGCTTGGCTGATTTCAGTTGGCTGTGACTTAGTTTCTTTTTATTTAGTACAGATTGAACAAAGCGTTTAGAGTTCAGTGCACAAATCCTCCTGTAGTAGGGCTGTCATTCAGTTAGTACATGTCAAACACCGTGCACTTGTCAGCTCATCTGCACATTCCTGTCTGAGATCTCATTACTTCCCTGACAGTAAGTGTGGGTGGGAGTGAACTCAGTGATTTGGTCCTGTGTGCTTGTTGCACTGTGTATAACTGTGCCTACAGAAATGGTTAAGTGTTGGTAACACATACAAGGTATTCCTAAAATGTCTTAAAAACAGCCGTCTAAATTGTGCTAAACGACGTCATCAGGTGCTCGTGTAGGAATGTTCCTTATATTCAGTCAATGCTACAAATTCTATATCAATATCCCATAAACTGTTCAATAAATATTTCTTCTAAATTTGGAAGTTGTTAACCCTTAGCTGCTATAGACGGTTGTAGTGCGTTTTTCTGCAATATTTTGCATCTCTGTCTAGCATTGAAGGTTATCTGCTAATGACCCTACAACATGCTACACAGTGTTCTAGCTCATCTCTAGCTGTCCTTTGAGATAAGAATATTCAAGGAGCTTTATAAGGACTATGTCCCCAGACTGCAAAACTATTCAAGCATTGCTAACAAAATGACAAGTTTGCATGCATTTAAAAAATCTTAAAATGAATGACCCTTTAAATCTATAACAATAAAGCCACAAAGATGCTTATATGCAGTAAAAGTAGCTGGAGTTTTCTGTATCCGGAAGGACCTTACTAATTGATTAATGGCTGTCAGTAGCTGCTATCTAGGTCATAATAGTGAGAAGTACTATCTAGGCTAAATGAATGTGTTTCTCAGTGACATTAAATTGTCAGATACAGACATACTATACAGTTTGAAAAATATTCACGTTTACACCTATTATCAATTTAACCTCATTAATTTGCTCTCCTAAGCTGCTCATTTTGCCATAAAGTGCACATATACACTCCTGAGGCTACCTGAGTATGCTGTCATGGTAAGTAGCTAAAGTTTCAATAAAGCACACCATAAAAAAGCAGTAAATTTGACAATAGAAGTAAATTAAAAATATTTTAAATTGTATGCCCTGTCTGAATCACAAAGGTTTATTTAATCCCTTTAAAGTTTTAGATGTGGGAATTACATACTTAACCCTCTCAGGTTTATGGAAGATCTACCAAGTAGCCTTGTGGTTACAATTTTGTTTTTAAAGAGCCTCAAATCTAACCTACAGTTTTACAACCTTGCAAGTGCCCTTTACATTACAGTGTATGGGAACTGTGTGTTCCCTGTAAATATCCACCTGACTAGTAGTATTGTGGTATTTTTTCACCCCTGCACATATATGTATGTGTGTGTGTGTGTGTGTGTGTGTGTGTGTATGTGTGTATGTATGTGTGTGTGTGTATGTGTATATGTGTGTGTGTGTGTATGTGTGTGTGTGTGTGTGTATGTGTGTGTGTGTATGTGTGTGTGTATGTGTGTGTGTGTGTATGTGTGTGTGTGTGTGTGTGTGTATGTGTGTGTGTGTGTATGTGAATGTGTGTGTATGTGTGAATGTGTGTGTGTATGTGTGAATGTGTATGTGTGTATGTGTGTGTGTGTATGTGTATGTGTGTATGTGTATGTATGTGTGTGTGTGTGTGTATGTGTATGTATGTATATGTGTGTTTGCAAGTGTCTGTATGTGTGATGTTTGTGTCCTCTCTGCACTAGCCGTCTTATAGGCCTGAGGCATCTTGGCATAAATGACAGAGTACCAGCAACGCCACAGAAAATAGCACAGCACGTGTTATAGGAAGTGATGGAAACTGTACACAATGCAAAGGTGCTGCAGAGAGTGAGGGGGACAGTTCACAAAGGGAAAAAGTACAACCTGTGCAGTGAAATGTCTTTCTAGGTTCACTGAGTGGTCAGAGAAAACTTGCAATGGGAATCTAGCTTCTGCACTGTTATTATTGCACGGTTGCTTGACCAGAACTGTGTTTAACCCCTTAATGACCAAGGACGTACGCCACACGTCCTCAAAAAAAAGACAGTTAATGACCGAGGACGTGTGGCGTACGTCCTTGGTCTGGAAAGCAGCTGGAAGCGATCCTGCTCGCTTCCAGCTGCTTTCCGGTTATTGCAGTGATGCCTCGATATCGAGGCATCCTGCAATAACCCCCCATGGCCATCCGATGCAGAAAGAGCCACTCT
This sequence comes from Bombina bombina, assembly GCF_027579735.1. NCBI lineage: Eukaryota > Metazoa > Chordata > Amphibia > Anura > Bombinatoridae > Bombina > Bombina bombina. Next base: position 1,200,483,932 of record NC_069502.1, read on the forward strand.
GTGGCCCTCTCTGCACCGGACATCGGTGGCCGGTATCGTTGGTGGGTGGGAGCAAGCCTGGGAGGCGGGTGGGCGGCCATCGATGTGCAGAGTAGAGGGAAGGGGGGCGGGATCGGGGGCGGGTCAGTCGGGAGCGCGCGCGTGCACGGGGGGCGGCGGACGGGCGCGTGCACGGGGCGGGAGCGGGAGGGAACCGCTACACTGCAGAAAAATAAAGATGTAAAAAGCAACAAAAAAAAAAGTTTTGAAAGTTTAAATTAACAGCTAAGGGATCTGGAAGGGGTGGGGGGTTGGTCTTGGGGGGGGGGGGGGGAAGCTACACTACAGAAAAGGGAATTTTTTAAAAAAAAAAGGCAACTTTTTTACTAAACTGGGTACTGGCAGACAGCTGCCAGTACCCAAGATGGCGCCCATTAAGGCAGAGGGGGAGGGTTAGAGAGCTGTTTAGTGGGGGATCAGTGAGGTTGGGGGCTAAGGGGGTATCCTACACAGCAGCATATGTAAATATGCTAAAAAAAACACACAAAAAAAGCCCAAATATAGCTTTTATTTTAGTACTGGCAGAGTTTCTGCCAGTACTTAAGATGGCGGGTACAATTGTGGGGTGGGGGAGGGAAGTGAGCTGTTTGGGAGGGATCAGGGGGTCTCATGTTTCAGGTGGGAGGCTGAGCTCTACACTAAAGCTAAAATTAACCTTGCAAGCTCCCTACAAGCTACATAATTAACCCCTTCACTGCTAGCCATAATACACGTGTGAAATGCAGCAGCATTTGGCGGCCTTCTAATTACCAAAAAGCAACGCCTAAGCCATATATGTCTGCTATTTCTGAACAAAGGGGATCCCAGAGAAGCATTTACAACCATTTGTGCCATAATTGCACAAGCTGTTTGTAAATGATTTCAGTGAGAAACCTAAAATTGTGAAAAATTTAACGTTTTTTTTAATTTGATCGCATTTGGCGGTGAAATGGTGGCATGAAATATACCAAAATTGGCCTAGATCAATACTTGGGGTTGTCTACTACACTACACTAAAGCTAAAATTATACCTAAAAGCTCCCTACATGCTCCATAATTAACCCCTTCACTGCTGGGCATAATACATGTGTAGTGCGCAGTGGCATTTAGCAGCCTTCTAATTACTAAAAAGCAACGCCAAAGCCATATATGTCTGCTATTTCTGAACAAAGGGGATCCCAGAGAAGAATTTACAACCAATTAAGCCATAATTGCACAAGCTGTTAGTAAATAATTACAGTAAGAAACCAAAAGTTTGGGAAAAAATTAGTAAAAAAGTGAGAGATTTTTTGTATTTAATCGCATTTGGCGGTGAAATGGTGGCATGAAATATACCAAAATGGGCCTAGATGAATACTTTGGGATGTCTACTAAAAAAAATATATACATGTCAATGGATATTCAGAGATTCCTGAAAGATATCAGTGTTCTAATGTAACTAGCGCTAATTTTGAAAAATAATGGTTTGGAAATAGCAAAGTGCTACTTGTATTTATGGCCCTATAACTTACAAAAAAAGTAAAGAACATCTAAACATTGGGTATTTCTAAACTCAGGACAAAATTTAGAAACTATTTAGCATGGGTGTTTTTTGGTGGTTGTAGATGTGTAACAGATTTTGGGGGTCAAAGTTAGAAAAAGTGTGTTTTTTTTCAATTTTTTCCTCATATTTTATAATTTTTTTTTATAGTAAATGATAAGATATGATGAAAATAATGGTATTTTTAGAAAGTCCATTTAATGGCGAGAAAAACGGTATATAATATGTGTGGGTACAGTAAATGAGTAAGAGGAAAATTACAGCTAAACACAAACACCGCAGAAATGTAAAAATAGCCTTGGTCCCAAACGGACAGAAAATGGAAAAGTGCTGTGGTCATTAAGGGGTTAAAGGGACATGAAACCCACATTTTTTTCTTTCATAATTTAGAAAGAGTATGTAATTTTAAACCACTTTCTAATTTACTTCTATTATCTATTTTTTTCCATTCTTTTGATATCCTTTGCTGAAAAGCATATCTAGATAGGCTCAGTAGCTGCTGATTGGTGGCTGCACATAGATGCCTCGTGTGATTGGCTCAACTATGCGCATTGGTATTTCTTCAACAAATGATATCTAAAGAATTAAACAAATTTAGATAATAGAAGTAAGTCTTTAAAATCGTTTTCTCTATCTGAATCATAAAAAAAAAAAAAAAATTGGGTTTAATGTCCCTTTATAAGTAAACAGAAGTGATTTTAACCCCTTGTCTGCCCCTCATTTTTGCACAAGCACTTGTTAATTTACAATATTTAGTTCTTATTAAAAATATTTAAGTAAAAAATTGTCTCTTTATATGACATTTAAAAACCTGTTGGGGAGGGGCATATGAGGTTGGAGGGGCAATAGGGTAGAAGAGGGGCAGAGGAGGTAGGTAGGTGGAGCAAAGAGGAGGTGGGGGCCCTGGTTGGTCTCAGTCCGCCCCTGTTTATATTTATGTGTTAATATCTTTATATGCACATATTGACACATACATATATATGTTTATATTCATATACATATATGTTTACATCTGCTGCCCATCGGTAGCATGACTTACCCTCTTCGCTTGCGCTAGGTACTGATGGCGTGTCTTACGTCATGAGAACGCGACTCTAATGCGTGCGCTGGTATTACTAGCGGAGCGCAAATATCACACTCTCATAAGTGCAATATTGTGTTCCACCTGTAATCTGGCCCTATATGTCCTGTTTTCACAAAGAGAAAGAATCACTAAAATCTCTCCCGTAAAACATGAGGTCACACCCCTGAAATACCCAGGCATACATGGGTATGCTTCAATCACTGGCCATGCGCTTATCTAGTTTAGAATGGAGTGTTATAATAGGTACTGTGGCTGAGAACATTTGATGTAGCAACAGAAAGCAATTTAGCGTGGACATTCTCAGAATAAATGCGACCATATGTAAGTGGTGCATTTGTCCTGAAGAAACAAAGATGCAGAGAACGAAAATGACGCAGTAAATAGTTAATAAGAACTGAAATGCTTTTCTTTTTCGCTTTAGGCCTGTGGCAGATATCAACAATACGCTCCACTATGAAATGTTGACAAATAAAAAAGTATTTTAATCAAGAGAGGATTATTTGCCTGCAAAAAAACCAAAACAAATAATATATAAAACCAAATGCGCCGCAGTTCAATGACTTTTGTGTTCCAGCTCTAACACATACAAATAGTTCTACTCTTAGTGCTGGTTAGCATAGGGCTGTGATTGTGGTAGATTTAATTAGCTGCTGGTGGAGAACTTCACAACTAGAAATAAAAAAATATTTAATCTCAAGTTCTAACTTTGCAGGAGTTAAAATAGCAATTTATCTGAACAAGTATGCACGCATCTTGTGTTTACCTTGGCACGCTTCACATTCTCAGTGTTACTGACCTTTAGTCTACATTTTAAGAGGTACAAAATTAGCCTACCCTTACATTAAGCAAAATACGGAAAAAGTTACACTCAGACATAAACACACGCATGTCACACACACATACATATACAGACTTACTTATACACTCACTAATTCATAAATATAGACATACAAGCACTTTCAACACACACACACGCTCACTCAAACATACATACAGACTCACTCATACACTCACTTATTCATACAGACATACATACTAGCACACTCAACATACACACACACGCTCATTCATACATACACACATGTCTGTGTGTGTGTGTGTGTGTATATATATATACATACATACATACATACATACTAGCACACTCAACATACACACACACGCTCATTCATACATACACACATGTCTGTGTGTGTGTGTGTGTGTGTGTATATATATATATACATACATACATACATACATACATACATACTAGCACACTCAACATACACACACACGCTCATTCATACATACACACATGTCTGTGTGTGTGTGTGTGTATATATATATATACATACATACATACATACATACATACACAGACTCACTCATACACTCACTTATTCATACAGACATACATACTAGCACACTCATACATACACACACACATGCTCATTCATACATACACACGTCTGTGTGTGTGTATGTGTATATGTATATATATATATATATATATATATATATATATATATATATATATATATATATATATATACACAGACTCACTTATACATGCACACACACACACACATAGATACACATACATACTAGCACACTCAACACACATACACACACATTCGCTCATACATACATACATACACATACTCACTTGCCCCAAGGCAGAACATGCTGTGATTTGAGATGTCATCGCAGAAAATGCAGCATGTTTGCAGAAAGAATGGGACACATGTAGGAACTATTAGCTCTTGCGCTTTGCAGCAGAACTCCACATTAGACTGTTCTCTTCAAACAAAGTTTTGCTCTGGCTGCACTGTGTATGTTTTCCTTAACACAGAGCATCCAGAGTAAAGTGCTGTTTGAAGAGAAAAGTTAAATATGGAGCAGTGTCACAAAGAGTCAGCGCACTGATTGGTGACTGTCTCTTAGGGATTTTTCAGCACCGCCCCCTAGCCTTTCCCAGTCTGTAAATCTGTTACTTCTAAATGTAAGATGTTATTTTGAGCAATGCACCTTTTTTATTACTACATTTCTACCTTGTGATTTTAGACCAAGAGAAAAGAAAACACATTTATTCAAGAAACATTTTAAACAATTTTTTTTTTCTGCAGCTAACTTGCAATGCATTCAAACTGGTGCTTTAGTGTAACTGCCAAATTTAAATTGAATTGTATTTCAAAATGACCTGCAGAAATTTTTTCACTAAAAAAATCACATTGCAGAAAGTGAGGAAAAGTTCTGCCTCTGGGCTCACTTGTACACTTACTCATAAATATAGACATACAAGCACTTTCAACACACATACACACACACACACACACACGATCACTCAAACATACACACACACACACACGATCACTCAAACATACACACACACACACACGATCACTCAAACATATACACACACACATATACAGACTCACTTATTCATACAGACATACATACTAGCACACTCAACATACACACACACGCTCATTCATACACACACACATATATAGTCATACACTCACTTTTTCATTCATGCAGACATACATACTAACACACTCAACACACACACATTCACTCATACATACATACACATACTCACTCGTACACTCACTATTTCATAAATATAGACATACAAGCACTTTCAACACACACACACGATCACTCAAACATACACACACACATACATACAGACTCACTCATACACTTACTTATTCATACAGACATACATACTAGCACACTCAACATACACACACAGACATACACACAGACACACGCTCATTCATACATACACACACGCGTATATATATATATATATATATATATATATACATAAACATACATACACAGAATCACTCATACATATACACACACATAGATACAGACATACATACTAGCACACTCATCACACTACACACGCTCACTCATACATACATAAACACACACACATACATACATACATACATACACAGACTCACTCATACATATACACATAATACAAACAGACATACATACTAGCACACTCAACACACACACGCTCACACATACATATACACACACATACATACTCATACACATACTCACTCATACACTTACGCATTCATACATGCAGACATACATACTAGCACACTCAACACACACGCTCACTCATACATACACACACATACATACTCATACACATACTCACTCATACATATACACATAGGTACATACAGACACACATACATACATACATACATACACAGACTCACTCATACATATACACATAATACAAACAGACATACATACTAGCACACTCAACACACACACGCTCACACATACATATACACACACATACATACTCATACACATACTCACTCATACACTTACGCATTCATACATGCAGACATACATACTAGCACACTCAACACACACGCTCACTCATACATACATAAACACACATACATATATACATACATACACAGACTCACTCATACATATACACATAGGTACATACAGACATACATACTAGCACACTCAACACACACACACACTCACTCATACATACACACACACATATATAGTCATACACTCACTTTTTCATTCATGCAGACATACATACTAACACACTTAACACACATACACACACATTCACTCATACATACACATACTCACTCGTACACACACGATCACTCAAACATACACACACACATACATACAGACTCACTCATACACTTACTTATTCATACAGACATACATACTAGCACACTCAACATACACACACAGACATACACACGCTCATTCATACATGCACACACACGTATATATATATATATATATATATATATATATATATATATATATATATATATATATATATATACATAAACATACATACACAGAATCACTCATACATATACACACACATAGATACAGACATACATACTAGCACACTCATCACACTACACACGCTCACTCATACATACATAAACACACACACACACATACATACATACACACGCTCACTCATACATACACACACATACATACTCATACACATACTCACTCATACACTTACGTATTCATACATGCAGACATACATACTAGCACACTCAACACACACGCTCACTCATACATACATAAACACACATACATATATACATACATACACAGACTCACTCATACATATACACATAATACAAACAGACATACATGCTAGCACACTCAACACACACGCTCACTCATACATACATAAACACACATACATACACACTCATACACTTACGTATTCATACATGCAGACATACATACTAGCACACTCAACACACATGCTCACACATACATACATACATACATACATACATACATACATACTCACTCACTCATACCCTCACTTATTCGTACATAGAGACATGCAAGCACTTCAAACCCATACATACATACTCACTCATACATACATACACACACACACATACATACATACTCACTCATACATACATACATACATACATACATACATACTCACTCATACCCTCACTTATTCGTACATAGAGACATGCAAGCACTTCAAACACATACATACATACATACATAGTTAATGTAATTCTGCGCCCCACCATGGTCTCAGAAGCGACCAATGCAGTTTGATAAATATTCCCTTTAGATTATTATTGAATCTGTGTTGCTTTTAAGATGGTTCTAGACATAAGCATGTGGAGTTCCAAGCTGTTTGGGTCCTGTGTACATATTTATCTTCATAGCAGAGTGTGTTTACATTTTCTGTCAGTTTAATGAACTTAGCAGATGGTCACTGCTCTTTATAGTGCACATACTTGGCCGTGATGGCTTATGAATATGACTTATTAATAAGAAAAAGCCAAACTGGGAGCCATATAACACAAAATTACTGTAAGCATGTGCACACTGCTGGCTGAATGAGAGCAGTGCCAGAGGCTGATGGTGTTTACGCCACATTATAAATAAGCAACGCAGCCAAGGGAACGGCTTATTCTCTTAACCCTTAATCTGCTGTACTGCTGCAGATGGTGCAAATACAATGTAATATGTGCATATGGTCTAGCTGGATACATGTGGTAGAGAACAACAGCCTGCTTTACATCACTTAACCTGGTGTTTGATAGCAGTGGGACAGCTTGAGATGATGCGGTCTTCAGGAGAATGGTGTTATGTTCTAACCGCTAACTTGTGGTTATGTTCTAACCCTTACACCATCAGGAACATACATTATCTTTCAGTATGCAGACTTTGTTTTACACAAATATCCACTGCTACCGCATGTCCCTTCCGGCTTTGGCTGCTGAAGCCATCCTCCCCTCGTATATAGACCAGCTGTCACCTTGTTACTTTTGTCTCAGATCTACGTCGCTCAGTGCGCATTATGTCTTCTGCAAAATATCTTTTCCTCTCTTTGCACTTGTGACGCCTTTTAGAGCTTCCTCTTCAGAGTGTACATGTTATTTTTGTGACTCTGATGTTCTGACATTAACTGATTGTCACAGTCTTTACCTTGTTACTTTTGTCATTGACCCCCACTATGCAAGAGAGCGGCCTGCCCTTGCTTGTCTCTTAACTTTTCTCTCATGCTTTGCGTTGGTACAGCCCTTTTGCCTGTCATTTGGCCTCTAACTCCATAGTACTGTATCATGTCACTGGCTTTCCATGATCACACGGTGCCAGACTGCAGCATTCTGCCTGCACCTCAATAGCAAGGTCAGCTTTAACATGGGATCCATTCCATATCTTATAAATTCATCTCCTTTATCCACTGGATACCAGCATGGATGCTTTGGCATGAGACATTTGGCTTTCATGGTTCTAAGCAGAATCGCAACACAGATATTTCTACATAGGATGTCTGAAATTATCTTATCCTGAAATGAGCTTAATCTCTAGGTTCATATGATCTAGGGATGTTTTGTGAGATTGTGTATGAAAACAAGATACCAACACATTGTCCTTCCTGAAGATTTTATCATTGCAGTTATTACTTAACTGCTTATGATATGACATGGGCAAGGGCTTTTTTGGTGAGGTACAAGCATTTCCTGTGTACATTTCTTAATCGTGGGCAGAGTGCCTGGGAGATAGTCACATATTTAGCTCATCAAGCTAAACATATTTCACTACTATTTAGCTCATCAAGCTAAACATATTCACTACTATAAAGGAGCATTTAGGTGATATTTTTTTCATAGGGATTCACATTAGCCCCTGAATCACAGTAGTTGTTGCAAGATATGTCTTTTTGCCTGGGGAAAAAAAATTCTTGAACGCTTTTCTTATACACATGTGCACATGACCCAATGCGGATACAGCGATAATGCTCCGACAACCTCATTCTACTATTATACTACTGAAAATTGCCAAATGTAATCAAATACACCAGATTAGTTGCATAATATGAAGTGCGGAACTGTTTTTTCCATATTGATGTCTGTTTTGTTCTTGGTGGTGCTTAAGGCCACACATAAATCCTTGGAGAGCCAGATGTAGGGGTTTTTTCCTCTTTATCATTAGAGCACATAGATTTGCATTACTGGCCCTATCTTACTATGTGTAACTCCCCCATAGGTAAAGTCCTGATAATGAGCCTCACAAATTGTAACTCCTGGGCGGAATATGACTGGTGAGTCGGCAAGGAGTAGCAGTCACCTTCTGTAAGGAGTTAAACACTCAGGAGGTGCATGCATCCCATAGGTGGAACACGACCGATTAGCCAATGAGGAATGACAGTTACATGTATCTGCCAATCACCAGCCGTGTCCTGCTGATGAGCTGTGGCACTTGTGTGTAGGACTTTACCCTTTTATGCTGGGTAAAACATAGTAAACTAATATTATCAATTCAAAAATCACATGCTGCAAAGAGTCAGGGCAACTTTTTGTATTGATTTTGTTCTTTCTATAATGTTATCATTTGGTCTGTTCACAAATACATAGCTTGTAATGTGTAAATCCATAGTCTGAAATTATATCTATAGCTTATGTTCATAAAGCTGCGTAGCACTAAAAGCACGAACAGTCACCCAGTAATATAATTAGCACAGATTTGAATATGTAGAGTTGTTATAAATCATAATTATGTCTCATATAACCAGTGAATGAAAAAAGATAGAAGGGAATAAAAACACACACACAACAAATATGTTTGTAAAAATACAGTGATTTATTGCATTTCTGGTGCAAGCTGTGTCGTGTTCCAGGATTTAATCTGGGATACAGCGATTCATATACAGTTTGCTGGTTTCTTTTGAACATAAGCAGGGGTGACAATAATACAGAGCTTGCTATTCCCTTTGTTCACTTGTAGTATGCTGAATCCATTCCTGAACTCATTTATGGTCTAGAAACCTATGTCCTACTACACTAAAATGGTTTTCAAACTGAATCACAGAATACTTTTTTTCATGGCCCCACATCACAAGCCACTTCTCTTCAGACAAGCGTGTATAAAATGTAAATAAAATACAGATCTAAAGATATTTTACATTCTTCAGTGATTTAAAATAGTTATCACAAAATGTAGGTCCCATATCAAATACGTAAAGAAATAAAAATACACATTGCCTGCTCTTGTTGTAAAATATCTCTACAAAAAGTCAGCTTGTCTCCATCATACTTGTATGTCTCTATCTTTAAATTAAAGAAACAATAAAGTAAAAATTAAACTTACGATTTAGATAGGGCATGTAATTTTAAGCAACTTTCCTAATTTTACTTCTATTATCAAATTTGCTTTATTTTCTTGGTATCCTTTGTTAAAGAGTAGGTTCAGAAGCAGCAATGAGTGAGCCAGTAGCATGACTGTTTTCATATTAAATCATTTTGTTCTGTTGGTTTATTTTACTTGCTTTTCGAACAAGTGTGTCTACAGAGCTGTCTAAGGTCCTGAACGGTTGCCATGCTCTGATAAGCACCATACAAGGGGTATGATGTATACAAAGCAAACAGTAACTTGAGAATAATAAGCAGATAGGGCACTGTGATCAAATTTACTTTGTTTTCTTGATATTTTTTTTGTTAAAATTACATAACCAGATAGGCTCAGGTGCAGCAATTCAATACTGGGAGATAGCTGCCCCCCTTATCTCAGTTCTTTTGATAAACTTGCATTTTAGACAATCAGTGCTGAGTCATAAATAACTCCACGGTAGTGAGCACAACGTTATCTATATGTCACACATGAACTAGAGCTGTCTAGCTGTGAAAAACTGTCAAAAAGGGTTTAGAAATTAACATATGAGCCTACCTAAGTTTAGCTTTCAACAAAACAATACCAAGAGAGCAAAGCAAATTTGATGATAAAAGTAAATTGGAGTCGTTTAAAATTGCATGCCCTATCTGAGTCATAACTAGACTGTCCCTTTAACTATATGTTTAGTACCTTTGCAGGAGTTAAACACAGTTATATGCAAGCAATACTACAGTGGTAAAATACTGTTACATATTAGAACATTTTCTTTTTGCATTTTTCTGTCTTTTAAAATATTTGAAAAAATAAATGTAAAATGTCAGTGTCCATAAAACAATGTTAGCCACCATGTTGTAACCTAGATTTCCTTCTGCTGAGGCCAAATAGCGATATTTATAAATGGGTCACTAAAGTGTGCAACCGATAGCTGTGTTAAGTTTGGTGTCTGCACCTTTAACAGGATTTGCCCAGAGGCTGAACTTTTTTTACTTTCTGCAATGAGGTGTTTCTTTTTAGTGAAATTTTCTGCAGGTCATTTTGAAATTAAATGAAATTTTACATTAGGCAGTTACAGTAAAGCACCAGTTCAATTGCAATGTGTTGATTTACTGTAGAATAAAGCATTTTTTTAAGTTTTATAATATATTGACCAGCTGAAAATTGCATAACAAATTAGCTGCAGAGAACAAAAGACATTTTATTAAACTTTAAAATTTGTCTTGAATAAATTTGTTTCCTTTGCTGTTGGTCTAACATATCAATTATAAGGTGAAAATTTAATAATAAAAAGGTGCATTGCTCTCAAGAACATCCTACAGGAGTCACAGCTGTGCAGACTGGGAAAAGCAGCCATCAATGTGCTGCCTTTTTGAAGGGTTGCTCATTATTTGACTGTTCTCTTCAGACAGCGCTTCGCTCTGGCTGTGCTGTATTAAGGAAAACGTACTTAGTGCAGCCAGAACACAGCACTGTTTGACGAGAACAACCTGATATGTATGAGCACTGCAAAGTGAATGCGCTAACAGTTCCTGCATGTATCTTTTTGCAGATGTGCAGCATTTTCTGCGATATCTCAGATCACACAATGTAATGCCTTGGGAACTAGAGCTAATTGCAATGTAATCACTCCCTGTATTCAGTAATTAATTCCCTGCTATCCTGTGCTCTCTTCATAAGCATATCAAAGAGGCGCTCATCCTTTAGAGAGTGCTGGTGTTCACAATCACAACAGATAGCTGTGCTGGGGAGTGCTAGGTGTGGAGATCCCAGTAACCTTGATTTCTTTAGTTGAATGTTTGGCTTTAGATTGTTACTTTTGTTTTTATTTTATAAAGGAACATTAAACATTTTTATTGTATCAGGAAGAATACTTTAAAAAGTATTGCAGTTCTCATCAAATCATGTCCATATGTTGAAAATTCTAATTATTTATTATTTGTTTTTCATAGTTTTGGTGACGTCTCTGCTCACCTATACAATTGTAGGAAATGTCCTCATCAGCCAGTGATCAGCTGATCATTTAGCACCAGTAGTGTTTCCGTTTTTTTTAAATTTGTTTTAACATAAAGGGCTGTAATATTGAAAATAATGACATACTGTTATACGAGCTTGTCATTTTAGCAATATCCACCCTGCAAATCTGTGTTTACACCCTGCAAATGGGTTAAATCCAGAGGTAAGTACTGCTCAGGACTCGCAGAACACTGCTGGTGTTGTCTGCAAACTACAAGTGACCTAATCAGCAGCGCTAGTTGCACACCTGAGTCGTGTGATGAGTGCTGCTGATTGGGTGCTCAGGCCCAGCTGTATAATAGCCCTTTAATCTGTTTAATGGATAATAAGTGTTTGCGTGCAGTATCCCTTTAAATGTTGCCACCACCTGCGCTCTAGAACATTTGTAGCTTTGCTGAGGTTTTGTAAACGCTAATCAGCTGCCTCCAACTGCTTTTGTTGTCCTGATTTATGTGACTTACAGTTGGAAAGTTTGTGAATTATTCGGGTCTTTCTAGTGTTTAAACTAGTAAAATCTAGGTGTGTTTTCCTGGCTTGGTTATTACAATCATTGTGCAGTAAGGCGATCGTGTACTATATGTCAGTGCACAGATATTCTCAGAATGATTCTTACTGCGTGACAGAAGCAGCTTTGCTATTACCTTGCAATGAGAGGTCTCGTTGAGTTTTCAATTGTGGGGAAATGACAGCAATATGTTTGCTGAACAGCGAGCTAATATTTCAGTATCCACAGGAATGCGGGGGATTCGTATAACTGGGAGGGAAACGATGCTCAGAGCCTGCTGCTAGTTTATTATTCCAATCATTCTGCAGATTGAGTATTTTCAGGAGTCCTCAGAGCTGGGCTGCTAAATAACACTTTATTTAACCCTATTACTACAGTCCAAAAAAAGATGCTTCATTCTACTGTCTACTTATGGTGGAAGTTGCTTCAAAAAAATAAATCCAAAATGACCTTAAAGGGATAGAAAAGACAAAATGTAACTTTCATGATTCAGATAGAGCAGGTCATTTTAAGACACATTTAAATTATCTTCTGTTTTTATATGTGCTTTGTTCTTTTGGTATCCCTTGTTGAAAAAGAATAAGCACATATCCTTCACTAGTGGGAGCAGAGCTAGCCGCTGATTGGTGTCTGCACACATGTGTCTCTTGTGATTGGCTAACTAGATGTGTTCAGCTAGCTGCCAGTAGTGCAATGCTGTTCCTTTAGCAAAGGATAACAAGAGAATGAAGCACATTTGAAAATGGAAGTAAATTGGAAAATTGTTTAAAATTGTATGTTCTATCCAAATCATGAAAGAACATTTGGGGGTTCCCTGTCCCTTTAAAAGTACAGTAAACACCTTGCGATTTTAATATAAAATGTTTTGTTATGCATAATAAAACAATTTGCAATATTTATTTTGTCCCCCTTTTATTTAATTTAGCTCTGTGGATTTTCTAAATATCAGAGCTGGGAAAGCACACTGCAGACTTCTCAAGGCTAACCTTGCTCCATATATTGACCTACTTGGCTTTAACCGATATCAACAGCAGAAGAATTCACTTCAGTGTTCTCCCCAGGACCTTTTTATTGGGTGCACCAGCCCTGCTTATTTTACTGACCACCGGCTAAAATTCTGTCGGAAAATAAGCTACAATGAGCCCATATTAAACCTTTCCAATGATTATTGGCCGTGGCTAACCTTGTCTGCAAACTGAAGCCCATATTAGGTTCTATATATAAGGCAAGTGGTGGGGGGAATTTGGCTATTGAAAAACAAGTGCAGTAAACAAGATATTTGTTTTCTATTTGTTTTATATATTCTTTTATTGAGGTTGTGCACAAAATTCAACAAGCAATTAAAGGTCATGCTACAGAAATCAAGAATACAAAATAACAGTAGAATACATACAGTCAGTAGGAACTGATATAGTGTGTGATACGACAGGAACCTCTTTTATATAAATAGCATTCTCATAAGAGTGGTTACTGATCTGACCACTTGTGGGCCAATCGCTTGTGTATGACGGTGCAGTCTTGGTAACCACTAGCTGCTCACTTTTGGACAGAAACAAGAGAGATTACTATACAGCGTATGATATAAAGTTACCTGTGGGGAACATATAGGAGTAAACGAGTAATATAAGAGTTATGTGACATAGTGATAAAATACTGAAATATAGAGCTGATTTACTATAATTGGAGTAGTAGTGAAAAGAAGTGGCATAGGTAAATGTTGTATACTGAGGGTGATATTTAGCCACTCTTGAACATGGTATATTAAAATATGGTATAGGTATAATTTATGGAGTAACATATTAGATCAATTAAACGTTTTGGCTAGATAGTAGGTGTTAAACTGACATCTAATGGGTTTATATATATTTGAGAACCTCTGATGGGAAGCTCAGCTCTGTGGCGTAATTCTGTCTGATTTTACTAGTTTTATCGTCTATCCTACTACTTATACAATAGGCTGGAGAAGATGTCTTCAATAATAAGAGAGTATAGACCCAGTTCTCTATGAGGGGGTACATATTGGGATATCCTAGTTAGAATTTGGATGATAGGTGAGCTAGATGTTTCCCTCTCTGGGAAATATGCTTTTAATATTATATGTCTGTCTTCAATGTAATCTCCCAATGCTGTGGGATTCTGTGTAATTAAACTGTGGAGGCCTTGAGCCTGTATGATTCTGACAGCTTGAAAAAGGGAATGAGAATATGAATCTTCCTCTGCGTTATGTCCTACGTGCCAAACACTCTAAGAAGGTACAATTCTCTAATATAAAACAGGAACTAGACGCACAGTAACATGCATACAGGTTAAACTTGGAATGAAAGCTAGTGTAGTTAATCAACTTTAAGGTTGGCTGTATAAGCGCTAACTATGTGAGTACACAAGTTTAAATCTTAATAAAGCACAATAAATAGAGCAGGCATCTAGATATTCAAGTGTAAGATATATATATATAGGAGCGCCAAAAAGGCGAAGGTATATCACAGGGCTTATTATAATCAAATAGTATCATGAAGAACAACTAGAGTATTCTATACAATACGTTCCGTAAAAATTGTTTTTAATCAATATGGGTTTTGGGTAAACAAACCCATCACATATATTTTAATAATATCACAATGTAAAAAATACAATAAAAATACAATTACAATAAAAAACAATAAAGGAAATGTCGATACAATATAAAATATAAAATATAAAATCTGAGCTTATTGGCTACAAGTATAGGATTGGCTACTAATCCTGGTGGATAGTATCAATCCCTAAATGGCCATGGATTAATGATATATTGGTTATAAAAAAGATATTGAAAATAAAAATGAAAAAATATTGAAAATAAAGGTGGCCCCTATGGAACCTATAGACTGATAACAGGAACCTTATATCCCGTTGAAGATGACAAGTGCAACTAGAATCACAAATAGTCCAATTTGTTGAATATTCAACAATAAATGTGAAGAATATAATATCTAATAATAAAACACAGCGAGTCTTAACATTCAAAATATGTCCAATAGATTGTCAAAAAAAATCACAATTTCCAAATGACCAGTGAACAAAACAAATAAACTTATTGAAAAATAAGTGCAAACAGAGTGTGTACAAAACCATTAGAGTGATTCTATCCTAAATAGAACGATACTGGTATGTTCTAATGTAAAATTGAATAAACATATAATAAACACTAAAAATCTCTCAATTCTTAGCTGTGGACAAGATATACAATGATTCCTTCTGAATCACATGTGTGTCACTCCTCCGCTTTCCAAGCGGTACTGATTACAAAAGGTATAAAAATAACTAAGTGAAAAATAACTACGTGAAATTCACAGTGACTAGTGAAGTCAATATCCCCAATATGTGATAATCCTAAATATCCAAATGTACAGTATTACAAACAATACAAAATGTTCAAATACAAAAAATCCCAAACTTAAAAATAAAAAAGTAATAGTGGAAAGTCCTAAATGGAATGGGTAAAAGTCAATATGGTCCAATTTGCTGATGTCCCTCGATATAGGGTCCAAAGTAGCCGATGGTCCTAGGGGTGTGATGATCCGAGTTAAATCAGTACATACAATTCCTAGAAAAAAGAGAAACAAAGTGCACTAAACAAAAAGCCTATGGGGTTTGGAATATTGGTAAATAAACTTACCCCAATAGGTTATATCCTGGAAATATGGCAAGCCTCACAAATCGTGTGTCGATTCTCCGTCTACGCGTTTCAGCCCTCTGAAGGGCCTTTTTCAAGACATCATCATGATGTCTTGAAAAAGGCCCTTTTTTGACTGAAATCAAGCTTAGAACACTTAAGCTAGCTAACTCATTTGTTTCTGATGCCATTGTTCATTTGACTAAACTAACGGCTAAGAATTCCGGATTCGCCATCCAGGCGCGCAGGGCGCTATGGCTTAAATCCTGGTCAGCTGACGTGACTTCAAAGTCTAAATTACTCAACATTCCTTTCAAGGGGCAGACCTTATTCGGGCCTGGTTTGAAAGAAATTATTGCTGACATTACTGTAGGTAAGGGTCATACCCTTCCTCAGGACAGGGCCAAATCACGGGCCAAACAGTCTAATTTTTGTGCCTTTTGAAATTTCAAGGCAGGTTCAGCATCAACTTCCTCTGCTTCAAAACAAGAGGGAACTTTTGATCAATCCAAGCAGGCCTGGAAATCTAACCAGTCCTGGAACAAGGGCAAGCAGGCCAGAAAGCCTGCTGCTGCCTCCAAGACAGCATGAAGGAACGGCCCCCTATCCGGCAACGGATCTAGTAGGGGACAGACTTTCTCTCTTCGCCCAGGCGTGGGCAAGAGATGTTCAGGATCCCTGGGCGTTGGAGATCATATCTCAGGGATATCTTCTGGACTTCAAAGCTTCTCCTCCACAGGGGAGATTTCACCTTTCAAGATTATCTGCAAACCAGATAAAGAAAGAGGCATTCCTACGCTGCGTGCAAGACCTCCTAGTAATGGGAGTGATGCATCCAGTTCCGCGGACGGAACAAGGACAGGGTTTTTATTCAAATCTGTTTGTGGTTCCCAAAAAAGAGGGAACCTTCAGACCAATTTTGGATCTAAAGATCTTAAACAAATTCCTCAGAAATCCATCATTCAAGATGGAAACTATTCGAATCATCTTACCCATGATCCAAGAGGGTCAGTACATGACCACAGTGGACTTAAAGGATGCCTACCTTCACATTCCGATTCACAAGAATCATCATCGGTTCCTGAGATTTGCCTTTATAGACAGGCATTACCAATTTGCAGCTCTTCCCTTCGGGTTGGCTACAGCCCCAAGAATTTTTACAAAAGTTCTGGGCTCTCTTCTGGCGGTTCTAAGACCGTGAGGCATAGCGGTGGCTCCTTATCTAGACGACATCCTGATACAGGCGTCAAGCTTTCAAATTGCCAAGTCTCATACAGAGATAGTTCTGGCATTTCTGAGGTCGCATGGGTGGAAAGTGAACGAAGAAAAGAGTTCTCTATCTCCTCTCACAAGGGTTTCCTTCCTAGGGACTCTTATAGATTCTGTAGAAATTAAAATTTACCTGACGTGCTTGCCGTGTTCTTCACTCCACTCCGCGCCCTGCGGTGGCTCAGTGCATGGAGGTAATCGGCTTAATGGTAGCGGCAATGGTCATAGTGCCATTTGCGCGCCTGCATCTCAGACCTCTGCAATTATGCATGCTCAGTCAGTGGAATGGGGATTACACAGATTTATCCCCTCTACTAAATCTGGATCAGGAAACCAGAGATTCTCTTCTCTGGTGGTTATCTCGGGTCCACTTGTCAAAGGGTATGACCTTTCGCAGACCAGATTGGACGATTGTAACAACAGATGCCAGCCTTCTAGGTTGGGGTGCAGTCTGGAACTCCCTGAAGGCTCAGGGATCGTGGACTCAGGAGGAGAAACTCCTCCCAATAAATATTCTGGAGTTAAGAGCAATATTCAATGCTCTTCTAGCTTGGCCTCAGTTAGCAACACTGAGGTTCATCAGATTTCAGTCGGACAACATCACGACTGTGGCTTACATCAACCATCAAGGGGGAACCAGGAGTTCCCTAGCGGTTAGAAGTCTCCAAGATAATTCCCTGGGCAGAGTCTCACTCTTGCCACCTATCAGCAATCCATATCCCAGGTGTAGAGAACTGGGAGGCGGATTTTCTAAGTCGTCAGACTTTTCATCCGGGGGAGTGGGAACTCCATCCGGAGGTGTTTGCTCAATTGGTTCATCGTTGGGGCAAACCAGAACTGGATCTTATGGCGTCTCGCCAGAACGCCAAGCTTCCTTGTTACGGATCCAGGTCCAGGGACCCAGAAGCGACGCTGATAGATGCTCTAGCAGCTCCTTGGTTCTTCAACCTGGCTTATGTGTTTCCACCGTTTCCTCTGCTCCCTCGACTGATTGCCAAAATCAGACAGGAGAGGGCATCAGTGATTCTGATAGCGCCTGCGTGGCCACGCAGGACCTGGTATGCAGACCTAGTGGACATGTCATCCTTTCCACCATGGACTCTGCCTCTGAGACAAGACCTTCTCATACAAGGTCCTTTCAATCATCCGAATCTAATTTATCTGAGACTGACTGCATGGAGATTGAACGCTTGATTCTATCAAAGCGTGGCTTCTCCGAGTCAGTCATTGATACCTTAATACAGACACGAAAGCCTGTCACCAGGAAAATCTATCACAAGATATGGCGTAAATATCTTCATTGGTGTGAATCCAAGAATTACTCATGGAGTAGGGTTAGGATTCCTAGGATATTGTCCTTCCTCCAAGAGGGTTTGGACAAAGGATTATCAGCTAGTTCTTTAAAGGGACAGATTTCTGCTCTGTCTATTCTTTTACACAAGCGTCTGGCAGAAGTTCCAGACGTTCAGGCATTTTGTCAGGCTTTAGTTAGAATTAAGCCTGTGTTTAAACCTGTTGCTCCTCCATGGAGCTTAAACTTGGTTCTTAAAGTTCTTCAAGGGGTTCCGTTTGAACCCCTTCATTCTATTGATATCAAACTTCTATCATAGAAAGTTCTTTTTCTGATGGCTATTTCCTCGGCTCGAAGAGTCTCTGAGTTATCTGCCTTACATTGTGATTCTCCTTATCTGATCTTTCATTCAGATAAAGTAGTTCTACGTACAAAACCTGGGTTTTAACCCAAGGTGGTTTCTAACAAGAATATCATTCAAGAGATTGTTGTTCCATCATTATGTCCTAATCCTTCTTCAAAGAAGGAACGTCTTTTGCATAATCTAGACGTAGTCCGTGCCTTGAAGTTTTACTTACAAGCTACTAAAGATTTTCGTCAAACATCTAACCTGTTTGTTGTTTACTCTGGACAGAGGAGAGGTCAAAAGGCCTCTGCAACCTCTCTTTCTTTTTGGCTTCGGAGTATAATCCGTTTAGCCTATGAGACTGCTGGACAGCAGCCCCCTGAAAGGATTACAGCTCATTCCACTAGAGCTGTGGCTTCCACCTGGGCCTTTAAAAATGAGGCTTCTGTTGAACAGATTTGCAAAGCTGCGACTTGATCTTCGCTTCATACCTTTTCCAAATTTTCCAAATTTGATACTTTTGCTTCTTCGGAAGCTATTTTTGGGAGAAAGGTTCTACAAGCAGTGGTTCCTTCCGTTTAAGTTCCTGCCTTGTCCCTCCCATCATCCGTGTACTTTAGCTTTGGTATTGGTATCCCACAAGTAATGGATGATCCGTGGACTGGATACACTTAACAAGAGAAAACATAATTTATGCTTACCTGATAAATTTATTTCTCTTGTAGTGTATCCAGTCCACGGTCCGCCCTGTCCTTTTAAGGCAGGTCTAAATTTTATTTAAACTACAGTCACCACTGCACCCTATGGTTTCTCCTTTCTCGGCTTGTTTCGGTCGAATGACTGGATATGGCAGTGAGGGGAGGAGCTATATAGCAGCTCTGCTGTGGGTGATCCAAGTAATGGATGATCCGTGGACTGGATACACTACAAGAGAAATAAATTTATCAGGTAAGCATAAATTGTTATTGTATCGACATTTCCTTTATTGTTTTTTATTGTAATTGTATTTTTATTGTATTTTTTACATTATGAAATTATAAAAATATATGTGATGGGTTTGTTTACCCATAACCCATATTGATTAAAAACAATTTTTACGGAACGTATTGTATAGAATCCTCTAGTTGTTCTTCCTGATACTATTTGATTATAATAAGCCAATGATATACATTAGCCTTTTTGGTGCTTCTATATATATCTTAAAGTTACTACTAATTAGATCTGATAGGGGATCTTCCTTATAGTGTAGCAGGTATATAGTAGTTTAGGCGCTGGAATCTTCATTTCTGTTGTTCATAACATATCTAGATATTCAATGTCTGCTTAGAGAATAATACAAAACAGTGAGACAAATACATTCCTAAGGAGAGTTTTCAAACTAATTAATGTCCTGTAAATGGGGCTTCACCTCACACCAACTATGTAGGTCTATAAGTGCCCATATTTAAATATTTCAGACTGAAAAGTCATCATTGGGGTATGTAAGCGAGGTATACAATTTCATAGTCCTTTGTGTGGATCATACGTGGGAGCAGTGGAAGTGTTACCCAATCCCAAGACGAGTGGCCGCAGATGCAGGGCTGCAACAGGGAAAAAGGTGGTCGGAGCGATGAAGGAAATGATACCAGCAGGTATGGATACTCAACCGCCACAAGTCCACCTGGCGCAAAGAGCGGAGATGAGTGTGAGGACTTAATGTCGCCTTTAGGAGAACACGGTACTCGCGAGGGAGGGTTCACGAGCACCAGTCGGCTCCGGAGCACAATGTCGCTCCATCTTTTGTAGCGGGCAGTCGGCTGCATCCGCCCGATCATGAAGTGGCTTCACCTCCGCTGTGCTCTCATACTGAGGCTAAGTGGCTGTGGGATTAGGGGTTTCAGTACACCTGATGTTGCAATCAGCTCCTTGCAGCTTCGTATCTGCTGACTCTGTAAGTAGGGAATAGCTTTGAGTAGGCTCTGTCGCACAGAAGGAGGATTGTGAAGTGCTGCGTAGGCTATCCCGCTCTGCAACAGCCGCCATGTTAGGTTCCGTGTTCATACTCCTTAGTTTGAGACTGAACTAGAGATAGCAGATGGGTAAAGTTGCTGTCCATTTGTTGAGCCAGGGTGACCAAGAGGTCCTGAATCATTTTACAGTGAGTCTTATCCATGTTTAAGTAAATTCTACCATCCAGATTTAGTAACAGCAGCAAATGATAGATTCTTAGATTCTTTGCGGTTTCTTAGATAATCTGTGGATTATCTGTAGGATTTCTGGATCTTCCATTTTAGCAACCAGTCATGACTGCCGTATGGACACGCCCCCCCTCCAAGATGTTTGTTTTAGACTTTTAAACTATCTCAGTGCTCTCCTGTCTGTCCACAAAGCCTGAGGTGGTGTCTTAATTTTGAAAGCTGTGGAGAGGTGCGTCACTCAACACTCTTCAGGCTGCCCATATAAAAAGAAATGGCGTGCTTTTGCTTTCCCACTGCACATGCATAATGGGCACAGATGGCTATGGTGAAATTTGATGTAGAAATAGCACTGTGTGTATTTCAGCCAGCTCTTACTGTTGTGCATATGCTGGAGGAAGGGGAATGCACACTGTATCATTTAATGAAGACATACATACGATCTCATGTTGGCTGTTGAAGCCATGATTGTCAAAATAAAAAAAACTCTGACTTTGTGGGCAGACAGTGGAGCGCTAAGATGATAAGTTGAAATGTTATAATAAAACTCTTCCATATCTCATCTGCTCTGCATTGTATGGTCAGATATATGTTTTCTGGGTGAACAATTAATTACAGGAAACACATGTGGTATCTTAACTGCCCCTTTAAGCTGTATTAGATCATAGACAGCTGTGTATTACTTTGCAATGTAAACCTGCCAGGGTTTGTATTCTAGATTCCAGGACCTGCATGCAAGAAGTTTGACTGTGCCTGCAATATCACTTTGCAATCCTGAGCTTGAAATCACACAATCGCATTGCCGCATTTTTACTTTGTTCCAATGTGAACACTATTATTCACCCATGAAGGGGTTAACACTTTTTGCTTTTATTTTCAAATTGTATTTGTCCAAACCTACCAAGCCAATCTGCAGCATTTTGGAGAAAACTTACGTCACTGAAAAACAAGAGTTGTTTAAATTAGATGCAATGAAGTTGAAGTTACTGCAAGAATGTTTCTGAGATCGGTATTCTGGTCTGTTTTACTTGACGGGGCATGAAACCCAAAAATCTTCTTTCTTTTACAATTTTAAATTATTATTTTAGATCTACATCCTAGTTTCTCCACCTGTGGTAAATGTTCCCCTGGGGGTATTTGGGGCATTGGCAAGGGGTACTCTAGGAATTGGCCTTCAATATTTATTTTTTCCTGATGTAGCTATTGTAAACATGACATCAAATAAAGCTGTGTTTCTCATTTCTACCCTCAAGCAATCCCAACAGGGCAGAGTGTGAGTATTTCCCTGCCTAGGTTAGACCACTGCTCAATCACTGAGGCACCCCACATTTCTTAATCCTTAGATTCTAGCTTCTTAGCTTCCCTTATATGAGCAGAGAAAGTGTATTACTGTGACCAAGTGTAAATGAGACACGTGTTCGATAAATGTGCATCATACTGAAGTGTACCTGTGTATGAAATAGTTATTAAACATATGGTACAAAAAATAATAATTCCCTCATCATGCAGAAAATAGTTTATTTCCCTCTTTTTAATTTAACAACACTTTAATTGCATATAGATATTAATTCCAATGGACTATATATATCTGTATTTTATGTGTTTATTATTTTCTGTTATCTGATTCCTATATATATATATATATATATATATATATATATATATATGATACAAGTTTGTGAAATCAAGTGATACACATGATTTCTTGCTCATGTAAAAGATCAATAATATTTGTGCTACAATTGGGGTACATAGGAGAAAACTGTAACCCTACAGGGGTACTTGCTACATACTGTAAAGGTTGCAGGGCATAGTGCTGTCATCTAGTACTCTTGTTAATGGATAACATTCAGCTGCAACATAGAGCTTACCTCCCTGCTTTCCCACAAAAGATACCAAAAGAACAAAGAAAAAATATTAATAGAAGTAAAACAATTGGAATGTTGTTTAAAGACTGCATGCTCTGTCTGAATCATGAAAGAAAAAAAAATGTTGGGTTCCATGTCTCAAATACAGTGGTTAAACCAAGGGGGGGATTATGATAAGGCCTTTTGCAGAACCTTGAGCCCTGCCTCTGAGGTTATCTTATAGGTAACAGAGTACCGATAGTTCTAGTCATGGATAAGAAGCCTGAAGTTTTCCTGAGATCAGAATTGTATAATAAAGACACAAAAAGGCAAGATGGGATATGAGCTTAATTTATTTTGCTAACAAGAGAGGGGACTGGGGAGTTGGAGATGATTTTAATGTAGAAAATGTAAGCGGCAGGAAGGGTAATGTGATGTTTGTATAAAGAGATATTAGCTGAAGAACTAATGTTGCTTTAGATCGTTAGTCAGAGCTCATTTTATATTCCGTTAACACGGTGCGTAACCTACATGACCTTAATGCGAGAGCTAATATGGCAGAAAACTGGAAACTTGGCAAGGAATTTACTAAAGTTCAGGTTAGGTTTTGCAGGGAAAAGTCATTGATAGTCATGGGCTGAAGTCAGAGGGTGGTTATTTCAAAGCTAATTTGTGACAGTGTGGTGCGGCAGTAGTAGGTGCATGCAACAGCCTGACAATAGCCGTTACAGCAAAGCAAGTCACAGTGTCATGTTGGAAATCTAGATTTCTTGATGCAGTTTTTAAGGGGGGAAAAATACATTTTTCTTCTGTTATTAAATTTATATCTCTTTCTCATGGTATAATTTGTAGTTGACTCCTTAGCTCCTTTCCATAAGAGTATACTGAAGTAGGCTTCAGAGCATTGCACATCTCTTGAGCGATATATATACAACATTGTTACAAATAGCTGCAGTACAGTGCTTAAAGGGGCAGTATACACCAATTGTCATTTAAAGGGATTTTTAACCCAAATCTTTTCTTTCGTGATTCAGATAGAGCATGCAATTTTAAGCAACATTCTAATTTACTCCTATTATCAATTTTCTTCATTCTCTTGCTATCTTTATTTGAAAAAGAAAGTCCAGAACCCTGGACGGCACTTGTTTATTGGTGGCTGAATCTATCCACCAATCAGCAAGAACAACGCGGGTTGTTCACCAAAAATGGGCCGGCATCTAAACTTACATTCTTGATTTTCAAATAAAGATACCAAGAGAATGAAGAACATTTGCTATTAGGAGTAAATTAGAAAGTTGCTTAAAATTGCATGCTCTATCTGAATCACAAAAGAAATTAATTGGGTTCAGTGTCCCTTTAACCGCATGTAAAAGATACTACTATAAAGCATACTATGCACAGATACTGATCTAAAAATCCAGCATAAAATCTTTTAAAAACGTACTTAGAAGCTCCCAATTTAGCACAGTTGATGAGGTTAGGCTGGGACACCCACTGAAAGGGGCGGATAGCAGAACCTACCCCCTCCCCTGCATATGAAAAGACCCATTATACAAACAGAAGCAGTCTGACGTCTGTATACATCAGTATACATCTAAAACTTTAGGGCTTGGTTAGGAGTCTGAATTCAGCACAGTGTTATTTAAAAATAAGCAAAACTATACATTTTTACAAAAACACATCCAGATGGGCTATATAAAAGGATCATCTACAAAACATTTATACAAAAAATCTAGTGTACAACGTCCCTTTAAGTCACCGTGCATGCTCCTGATTTCTCCAACATAGGTGTGTCCGGTCCACGGCGTCATCCTTACTTGTGGGATATTCTCTTCCCCAACAGGAAATGGCAAAGAGCCCAGCAAAGCTGGTCACATGATCCCTCCTAGGCTCCGCCTACCCCAGTCATTCTCTTTGCCGTTGTACAGGCAACATCTCCACGGAGATGGCTTAGAGTTTTTTAGTGTTTAACTGTAGTTTTTATTATTCAATCAAGAGTTTGTTATTTTAAAATAGTGCTGGTATGTACTATTTACTCAGAAACAGAAAAGAGATGAAGATTTCTGTTTGTATGAGGAAAATGATTTTAGCACCGTAACTAAAATCCATGGCTGTTCCACACAGGACTGTTGAGAGCAATTAACTTCAGTTGGGGGAACAGTGTGCAGTCTCTTGCTGCTTGAGGTATGACACATTCTAACAAGACGATGTAATGCTGGAAGCTGTCATTTCTCCCTATGGGATCCGGTAAGCCATGTTTATTACGATGGTAAATAAGGGCTTTACAAGGGCTTATTAAGATTGTAGACTTTTCTGGGCTAAATCGATTCAGTTTTAAAACATATTTAGCTTTGAGGAATCATTTTATCTGGGTTTATTGATATTATAATATCGGCAGGCACTGTATTAGACACCTTATTTCTCTGGGGCTTTCCCAAAGCATAAGCAGAGTCTCATTTTCGCGCCGGTGTGGCGCACTTGTTTTTGAGAGGCATGGCATGCAGTCGCATGTGAGAGGAGCTCTGATACTTAGAAAAGACTTTCTGAAGGCGTCATTTGGTATCGTATTCCCCTTTGGGCTTGGTTGGGTCTCAGCAAAGCAGATACCAGGGACTGTAAAGGGGTTAAAGTGTTAAAACGGCTCCGGTTCCGTTATTTTAAGGGTTAAAGCTTCCAAATTTGCTGTGCAATACTTTTAAGGCTTTAAGACACTGTGGTGAAAATTTGGTGAATTTTGTACAATTCCTTCATGTTTTTTCGCAATTGCAGTAATAAAGTGTGTTCAGTTTAAAATTTAAAGTGACAGTAACGGTTTTATTTTAAAACGTTTTTTGTACTTTATTATCAAGTTTATGCCTGTTTAACATGTCTGAACTACCAGATAGACTGTGTTCTGAATGTGGGGAAGCCAGAATTCCTGTTCATTTAAATAAATGTGATTTATGTGATAATGACAATGATGCCCAAGATGATTCCTCAAGTGAGGGGAGTAAGCATGGTACTGCATCATTCCCTCCTTCGTCTACACGAGTCTTGCCCACTCAGGAGGCCCCTAGTACATCTAGCGCGCCAATACTGCTTACTATGCAACAATTAACGGCTGTAATGGATAATTCTGTCAAAAACATTTTAGCCAAAATGAACCCTTGTCAGCGTAAGCGTGGCTGCTCTGTTTTAGTTACTGAAGAGCATGACGACGCTGATATTAATATCTCTGAAGGGCCCCTAACCCAATCTGAGGGGGCCAGGGAGGTTTTGTCTGAGGGAGAAATTACTGATTCAGGGAACATTTCTCAACAGGCTGAACCTGATGTAATTGCATTTAAATTTAAGTTGGAACATCTCCGCATTCTGCTTAAGGAGGTATTATCCACTCTGGATGATTGTGAAAAGTTGGTCATCCCAGAGAAACTATGTAAAATGGACAAGTTCCTAGAGGTGCCGGAGCTCCCAGAAGCTTTTCCTATACCCAAGCGGGTGGCGGACATTGTTAATAAAGAATGGGAAAGGCCCGGTATTCCTTTCGTCCCTCCCCCCATATTTAAAAAATTGTTTCCTATGGTCGACCCCAGAAAGGACTTATGGCAGACAGTCCCCAAGGTCGAGGGAGCGGTTTCTACTTTAAACAAACGCACCACTATACCCATAGAGGATAGTTGTGCTTTCAAAGATCCTATGGATAAAAAATTAGAAGGTTTGCTTAAAAAGATGTTTGTTCAGCAGGGTTACCTTCTACAACCAATTTCATGCATTGTCCCTGTCACTACAGCCGCATGTTTCTGGTTTGATGAACTGATAAAGGCGCTCGATAGTGATTCTCCTCCTTATGAGGAGATTATGGACAGAATCAATGCTCTCAAATTGGCTAATTCTTTCACCCTAGACGCCACTTTGCAATTGGCTAGGTTAGCGGCTAAGAATTCTGGGTTTGCTATTGTGGCGCGCAGAGCGCTTTGGTTGAAATCTTGGTCGGCTGACGCGTCTTCCAAGAACAAGCTACTAAACATTCCTTTCAAGGGGAAAACGCTGTTTGGCCCTGACTTGAAAGAGATTATCTCGGATATCACTGGGGGTAAGGGCCACGCCCTTCCTCAGGATCGGCCTTTCAAGGCGAAAAATAGACCCAATTTTCGTCCCTTTCGTAAAAACGGACCAGCCCAAAGTGCTACGTCCTCTAAGCAAGAGGGTAATACTTCTCAAGCCAAGCCAGCTTGGAGACCAATGCAAGGCTGGAACAAGGGAAAGCAGGCCAAGAAGCCTGCCACTGCTACCAAGACAGCATGAAATATTGGCCCCCGATCCGGGACCGGATCTGGTGGGGGGCAGACTCTCTCTCTTCGCTCAGGCTTGGGCAAGAGATGTTCTGGATCCTTGGGCGCTAGAAATAGTCTCCCAGGGTTATCTTCTGGAATTCAAGGGACTTCCCCCAAGGGGGAGGTTCCACAGGTCTCAGTTGTCTTCAGACCACATAAAAAGACAGGCGTTCTTACATTGTGTAGAAGACCTGTTAAAAATGGGAGTGATTCATCCTGTTCCACTAAGAGAACAAGGGATGGGGTTCTACTCCAATCTGTTCATAGTCCCCAAAAAAGAGGGAACGTTCAGACCAATCTTAGATCTCAAGATCTTAAACAAGTTTCTCAAGGTTCCATCTTTCAAGATGGAAACCATTCGAACTATTCTTCCTTCCATCCAGGAGGGTCAATTCATGACCACGGTGGATTTAAAGGATGCGTATCTACATATTCCTATCCACAAGGAACATCATCGGTTCCTAAGGTTTGCATTCCTGGACAAACATTACCAGTTCGTGGCGCTTCCTTTCGGATTAGCCACTGCTCCAAGGATTTTCACAAAGGTACTAGGCTCCCTTCTAGCGGTGCTAAGACCAAGGGGCATTGCAGTAGTACCTTACCTGGACGACATTCTGATTCAAGCGTCGTCCCTTCCTCAAGCAAAGGCTCACACGGACATTGTCCTGGCCTTTCTCAGATCTCACGGCTGGAAAGTGAACGTGGAAAAGAGTTCTCTATCCCCGTCAACAAGGGTTCCCTTCTTGGGAACAATTATAGACTCTTTAGAAATGAGGATCTTTCTAACAGAGGCCAGAAAAACAAAACTTCTAGACTCTTGTCGGATACTTCATTCCGTTCCTCTTCCTTCCATAGCTCAGTGCATGGAAGTGATCGGGTTGATGGTAGCGGCGATGGACATAGTTCCTTTTGCGCGCATTCATCTAAGACCATTACAACTGTGCATGCTCAGTCAGTGGAATGGGGACTATACAGACTTGTCTCCGAAGATACAAGTAAATCAGAGGACCAGAGACTCACTCCGTTGGTGGCTGTCCCTGGACAATCTGTCTCAAGGGATGACGTTCCGCAGACCAGAGTGGGTCATTGTCACGACCGACGCCAGTCTGATGGGCTGGGGCGCGGTCTGGGGATCCCTGAAAGCTCAGGGTCTTTGGTCTCGGGAAGAATCTCTTCTACCGATAAATATTCTGGAACTGAGAGCGATATTCAATGCTCTCAAGGCCTGGCCTCGGCTAGCGAGGACCAAGTTCATACGGTTTCAATCAGACAACATGACAACTGTTGCGTACATCAATCATCAGGGGGGAACAAGGAGTTCCCTAGCGATGGAAGAAGTGACCAAAATCATTCTATGGGCGGAGTCTCACTCCTGCCACCTGTCTGCTATCCACATCCCAGGAGTGGAAAATTGGGAAGCGGATTTTCTGAGTCGTCAGACATTGCATCCGGGGGAGTGGGAACTCCATCCGGAAATCTTTGCCCAAGTCACTCACCTGTGGGGCATTCCAGACATGGATCTGATGGCCTCTCGTCAGAACTTCAAAGTTCCTTGCTACGGGGCCAGATCCAGGGATCCCAAGGCGGCTCTAGTGGATGCACTAGTAGCACCTTGGACCTTCAAACTAGCTTATGTGTTCCCGCCATTTCCTCTCATCCCCAGGCTGGTAGCCAGGATCAATCAGGAGAGGGCGTCGGTGATCTTGATAGCTCCTGCGTGGCCACGCAGGACTTGGTATGCAGATCTGGTGAATATGTCATCGGCTCCACCTTGGAAGCTACCTTTGAGACGAGACCTTCTTGTTCAGGGTCCGTTCGAACATCCGAATCTGGTTTCACTCCAGCTGACTGCTTGGAGATTGAACGCTTGATTTTATCGAAGCGAGGATTCTCAGATTCTGTTATCGATACTCTTGTTCAGGCCAGAAAGCCTGTAACTAGAAAGATTTACCACAAAATTTGGGAAAAAATATATCTGTTGGTGTGAATCTAAAGGATTCCCTTGGGACAAGGTTAAGATTCCTAGGATTCTATCCTTCCTTCAAGAAGGATTGGAAAAAGGATTATCTGCTAGTTCCCTGAAGGGACAGATTTCTGCCTTGTCGGTATTACTTCACAAAAAGCTGGCAGCTGTGCCAGATGTTCAAGCCTTTGTTCAGGCTCTGGTTAGAATCAAGCCTGTTTACAAACCTTTGACTCCTCCTTGGAGTCTCAATTTAGTTCTTTCAGTTCTTCAGGGGGTTCCGTTTGAACCCTTACATTCCATTGATATTAAGTTATTATCTTGGAAAGTTTTGTTTTTAGTTGCGATTTCTTCTGCTAGAAGAGTCTCAGAATTATCTGCTCTGCAGTGTTCTCCTCCTTATCTGGTGTTCCATGCAGATAAGGTGGTTTTACGTACTAAACCTGGTTTTCTTCCAAAAGTTGTTTCTAACAAAAACATTAACCAGGAGATTATCGTACCTTCTCTGTGTCCAAAACCAGTTTCAAAGAAGGAACGTTTGTTGCACAATTTGGATGTTGTTCGCGCTCTAAAATTCTATTTAGATGCTACAAAGGATTTTAGACAAACATCTTCCTTGTTTGTTGTTTATTCAGGTAAAAGGAGAGGTCAAAAAGCAACTTCTACCTCTCTCTCTTTTTGGATTAAAAGCATCATCAGATTGGCTTACGAGACTGCCGGACGGCAGCCTCCCGAAAGAATCACAGCTCATTCCACTAGGGCTGTGGCTTCCACATGGGCCTTCAAGAACGAGGCTTCTGTTGATCAGATATGTAGGGCAGCGACTTGGTCTTCACTGCACACTTTTACCAAATTTTACAAGTTTGATACTTTTGCTTCTTCTGAGGCTATTTTTGGGAGAAAGGTTTTGCAAGCCGTGGTGCCTTCCATTTAGGTGACCTGATTTGCTCCCTCCCTTCATCCGTGTCCTAAAGCTTTGGTATTGGTTCCCACAAGTAAGGATGACGCCGTGGACCGGACACACCTATGTTGGAGAAAACAGAATTTATGTTTACCTGATAAATTTCTTTCTCCAACGGTGTGTCCGGTCCACGGCCCGCCCTGGTTTTTTAATCAGGTCTGATAATTTATTTTCTTTAACTACAGTCACCACGGTACCATATGGTTTCTCCTATGCAAATATTCCTCCTTAACGTCGGTCGAATGACTGGGGTAGGCGGAGCCTAGGAGGGATCATGTGACCAGCTTTGCTGGGCTCTTTGCCATTTCCTGTTGGGGAAGAGAATATCCCACAAGTAAGGATGACGCCGTGGACCGGACACACCGTTGGAGAAAGTAATTTATCAGGTAAACATAAATTCTGTTTTTTATCTGTGATCCTTTTTTTGACATTCCGGACAAAATGTAAATGCACATAGATGAAATACATCTGTTAATAGAAACCTATTTGCAATATAAATGTATTGACAAAAATGCTTCTAGTAAAAGCTTATCACTATTTTAGTGTTAACATTTTTCTCTGCACGTGGAGCATAGTTAGATTAACCAATTCATTACCAGATGGTACAAGCACCTTAGACTCTCTGGGCAAGTGCTGTGTATAAAATGCTGGTGCACGGTGCATACTTAAATACACTTCTGAAACAGCTATAGCTTTTATTAGAAGCATTTTTGCTAATACATTTATATTACAAAAAGGCTTCTATTCAAAACTGAAATTCTTCCATGTGGATTCCAATTTTGTCTGGAATGTCCCTTTAAATTGACATGAAACCCACAATTTTTCTTTCATGATTCAGATAAAGCTTGAAGTTTTTAACAACTTTCACATTTACTTCTATTTATCAAAATGTCTTCATTCTTTTGGTAACTTTTGTTGAAAAGCAGAGATGTGAGCTCAGGAGCATGCATGGCAGCAGTTGTGCAAGAATGTTATCCATTTTCAAGAGCACTATATGACAGTGCTCCAGATATCTTCCTAGGTAGCTCTTCAACAAAGAATATTATTGGGAACAAAGCAAATGATCTGTTAAAAAGAAACGTGTGTAGTACTGTACCTTATGTAGGCTTGTATACTGTCTCACACTTGTGTATAGAGCTGCACAAACTATTGGCGCTTTATAAATAAGGGATAAGGTTTTATTCCCAGGTCAATGCGCACTTTAAAACATGGCTTCCTAAACGAGAAACCTCTGCCCCTGCAGTGTGAAACCGATAACCAAGTGAAGTAATGCAGAGTTTGCTGGAGCCTTATTAATGGCCTTGCCAACAAGCCTGCTTGATATTTGTAGAAATATTTACTGCTTTGTCCACTCTGAAAGTTTGCTGCTGCCTGCTCGGCAACTTTGCAAGTTTTCATCATTAATTAGGAATTCTTTCAGCCAGCAAGCCCGCAAGGAAAATTACACTTCAGCAATACGATGTTTATCTCATTAGCAGCCATACTGGGATATGTACAACAGAATCTGGTTTGAAGGGAAAATAAAATAATTGAAGGCTCATATGCAGATAAAACATTATTGCACTGGTGTGCTCTCAAATAATGCTTAACCCCCTAGCTACCAGAGAAAGCTGCAGCACATCGCTACATATTGTATTGCAGGACTATGTTACAAAGGTTTTATGAACATCTTTGTCAGCATTAGTTAAAAAAATGTTACCTGAAACGTCTACTTGCTGCATATCGCAAGTCAGTGCCTATTTCAGTATCATTCACACGAGTATAGATCCAAACAGATTCCTCCTAACTGTTTCTGTTTGAGAGGGGCAGTCCCTAATTCTGAGCTCTGTCTGAAACAACTGAGACCTATATCCCTATTTGCATAATTTTATTAGCCCTGCCCATATACCCCTGGCCACGCCCACTGACAAGACACACCCACCAACCAGACATGCCCGTGACCCCGGCCACTAATTTTTATCCACCTGTGACCCCGCCATCTCCGACACCGTTCCATCCACAAAATGGCAACTGCTGCCCTTAACCTCCTAAAATGATGGGTGGTATGTAGTTAGTTAAGATTTCATACTATAGCATTTGAATCGTATGTTTTTAATGAGCTATTCA
Source organism: Bombina bombina (assembly GCF_027579735.1). NCBI lineage: Eukaryota > Metazoa > Chordata > Amphibia > Anura > Bombinatoridae > Bombina > Bombina bombina. The sequence continues at coordinate 1,200,516,685 of NC_069502.1, forward strand.
CTATCGGCTTTAGGTTGGAACTGTGTGTAGACTTATCATTTATTTTTCTGCAGTATTACTTGTAATGTTAAATAGTGCGCTGCAGTCATCTCTCAGATAAACATTACAGTGTGAGTATTGCAGTCTACAAGTAGTCCTGGACTTGTGTTCCAATATTTAGTATTTCCAGTTGCTTACATGACCCTGTCTGCATTAAAATTCTAATGAATCGTTGTGTTTGTCACATGAGAAATCCTCCCTTTTATGTTACACGTGAGGGGCCTGTGATTATTCTTCACCTGAGATTTTATGTATAGCACCCAACACTCTTATGTAGGGGCCTAAAGCAAATAAATTGTGATACATATATCTCATCAGATTCCAAACTGTATAAAGTCAGTCCATGCATAAGACAGTATTAGAAGCAATACGAGAGCTGTAAGTTTAGCTTTCATCTGTGTACCAAAGGGCACTGGAATAAGCTCCTTCTCTAGATGTGTTATAGGGGGTGCAAGCTTTAAGGGATTCATCTTGATAAAATAAACCCTATAGTGTCAACCTGTGCTGCCACATTGGGAAATCTCTGTATTGAAATCCCAGCCTCTATCCTAAGTGCACATCTCAAGTGACTTTCCAAGGACAACTTTAATGAATCATTAATGGGCATCTTTAATTTACAAACCTTACAAACAAAAAAGGGTTTTATCCAGCATTGCTGCCTGGTCACATTTCCATAATGAAATGGCATTGTGTTTCTCTGAGACCTTAAGTTCACTGCAGGAAACAGGATGTATTAACCCCTCAATCTCAATAGTGGCATATGAGCACAGAAAATATATTAATATGCGTCTCCACTAGCAATACCCTTATAATGTACCAAGAGGTGAAGAAAAACAGATAGCAGAAAGATAGATACACATGAATATAAGTGCAGCAAATAGAGAACTGGATCTTTACCCAGCGCTACGTATAGATACCACAATCCTATAGGAACACAAAGTGGAGTAGAAATATGAGTACTACGATTCACTTCATATGCATGACATTAATCAATAATTCTAGTAGAAAATATATATAGATGGATGCATATATTTCAAGATGAATTGATATGTTATGTTGCACTCAGTTTCCATACACACCAATAAATACAAATGCATCCATCTATATATATTCTCTACTAGAATTATAGATTAATGTCATGCATATGAAGTGAATCATAGTACTCTTTTATTTATTTTTATATACGTATATATATATATATATATATATATATATATATCCAGAAAATGGAGGGCACTCACAGGTTTTAAAGTAATAAAGAGTAAACAATTTTTATTTTCCAATTCTATAAGTCATCGTGATGTCAACGTTTCGACCCACATCATTGATTACTGATGGGAGCATTTGTGCATGTTAAGCACGCCCTGTAACGATTATTCATTGTCCTGATGAAGGCCCAGATGTGGGTCGAAACGTTGACATCACAATGACTTATAGAATTGGAAAATAAAAATTGATTACTCTTTATTACTTTAAAACCTGTGAGTGCCCTCCATTTTCTGGACATGCCTATAGTTTGAGGATAGCACCCGGGGTATCATGACACTACGGCGGATGGAGTGCTAGGCTACCGGCTAAAAGTTATATATATATATATACTGTATGTGTGTTTCTACTCCACTTTGTGTTCTTATAGGATTGTGGTATCTATACATAGCGTTGGGTACATATCCAGTTCTCTATTTGCTCTATTCATTTACTCGTTATGGGTTTCTAGGAAAAGGAGATCCGGCCCTATTGGTTATTGGACCCATAGCAGCTAGTGCAGATCCCACTTTAATACCTATTTTATCTATAAGTACTCCATACATCTACTCTACTTGCATACTTGCTATTTAAACTATAATGCGTTTGAATACAATTTGAAACCAGAACATATTTATATAAACCTACATATACTCCATCCATTCTATATTCTAGGGTTACATTTAAGTGCTGGTTCTTATCACACTCTGTGATTTTGCGCCCCTGTACCAAAAAGCTTACACCTCTGCTAGCTGGAGGAGTATTCTACTTTGTTCCCTACACATGAATATAAGTTGTTCAATCCTTTAAGTGGATAAACACAGTGTAGTATCAGTACCCACTTCCCTTAAAGGGATATTGCTCTGATCGTAAAAAAATGTATTCACTGAATATTGTGCCTTAGCAGGGCACGACATATAGAGGCACCAGTATTCCACTGGAGCCCTGAAATAAGGCCCTGGTCCCCAGAGACCCATGGGTGCCCCCCTGCCGTCTTTTGCCAGCCACAGCGAAAAGTTAGCTTGGTGTTATTGTATTATGATATAGTGTCATAAAAATATACATAGTAATTACACATATGTATATACTGTATGTGTGTAAACATAGTTGTTTATGAATATGCTATATATATATTTTAATTCAATGGTGCTGGCTTCTAGATTTTGAACACCATTTGTTAATTCAATGGTGCTGGCTTCTAGATTTTGAACACATAAGTTTGACATTTTTCATGTTAAAACTTACACCATGATAGAAGTGAGATTTCATAGGAAATTAACCAGGACATTTGTGCTTCATTATTTTTGGGGAATTGTCCTCTGTAAGAGCTCTGAGCTAGAAGATCTGCTAGAATAAACTGGACCTTGCTGTAATAAAATGAATCATAATAATAATTTGTTTAGTCATTTAGTGCTGCTTAATTCCATAGCACTGGGTACATGACCTTGTGTACATAATGACTGATTCATGGTAAGAGGAGACTGGTCCTGCTGCAACAAGCGTATGGTCTGTAGGATACCTGCATTTTGCACTAGTTCAGGGATCCACTAGTGATCAGTAATAGTGTAAGTACGAATTAATGCCTAAAAACCAAAAGCTTTAAATCACACTACTATAGGTTTGTTCTGTTTCATAAACCCAAATGAAATGTATCGAGATTTGAAATACAAATGATTGTTTGAAAATATTTTTACATTTATGTTTAAATAATTGTACACTGTTTTTAGGAGTATTTCGGCATAAATTTGAAATCTCTGGGTGTCTGTAGTACCCAGGTTTTAATAAGATGGGACCTCATTTGTGTATTTTGTATATTCTGAATTTCAGGCTATGTTAGCTACTTATGTAAGAATTAAAATACCTGCTTCTTTTGAGCATTAACGTGGAACAGTTGGAAGTCACACAGCAGTGGTGTGATCTGCTGTTAAATATCTGGGCATCTACTCATCATAATCTGCTCGTTTGCTGCTGAAGTTCTCAGTACTGAAAAGGTTAAAAAGCACTTTTGTATATTGTTGTGTAGCAAAGAAGTTTGTTAGCTCAATCACTTACTAAACGGAGCGTCATGGGGCGACTCACATTGTTTGCTCGCTATTTACTGTCTTATTGTGTTTACCTAATGTGTAAACACTAAATCTAACACTAAACTGTGTGCTGTACAGTACAATATCTAGATGTGATACCCAGTTTTCATGTGTAGTTTGTTTTATTGTGCAATCATTTCATTTGCAGCTTTCTGCCATTTGTCCTGTTGCTAATTTCTGAGCCTTGAAAATAGATTAGAGCTATAATTCGGCCCTATGAAGCACAGGATGTGAATATATGAGTCTGTCTATTTTCACTGAGCTTGTTCAATCTGCCATGAAAATGACAATACAGACATGAATATTGTTTAGGAAATGAACCTGGAATTACTAAGCCAGACCTCCCTACGGCATAAGGCAGTCATTAAAAGCGATAAGAAACTCATGCGCTTCTTTTAAATATCTTCATATTGATTCCTTGGAGAGCGCTTCTACCTTGGGGTGCATTTGACATGACTTTTGAGATATTTGCACCCTGTCTGCTGCTTTTCATGGCTATAACTTCAGTTCCATCCCACACATTCTAATGTGGCAAATCGCTTATGTCTTCGAGCTAGAGGTCTAATTACCCAAACTCATGCTGCATAACTGCACATGCATGAGAAAGTGCTCAGACAAGTCTCTCATCCTCTTGTCTCAAGTCAGACATTCCAATCGTAACGTTCTTTTTGGTAGATGAGCTTTGCTTTCACTGCTAAGGTACTGTGTAATGTTACAGAGATGCCAAACTCTACTGAACGGGCAGAAACAGCCCTCTGGCTACTGGAAGGGAAGTGCTAACTTGCCTTTTCTAGAATCAGCGAAAAAGTAATATGAAAAAGTTCAACTGTGAGAATATAAAGTAGCTAATTCATATCAACATGAATGTAATCATGATACACGGCTATTCAAGGTAAAGAAATCAAATATATTTCATAATAAAATTAGTCTCAATATAAACAATGCAAACCATAAAAAAGATATAGTAAGTAATGAAGTTAAAGGGATATGAAACAGTTTTTTTATTTCACAATTGGGATAGAGCATGCAGTTTTTAATGATGTATGCTTAGGTGCCGACCCATTTCTGGAGCACTATAAGACAGTTTTTTCTGCAAGATTGTTATCGATTTCCAAGAGCACTAGATAACAGCGCTATGTAATGATCCAGGTGCCTACCTAGATAATAGAAATAAATTGGAAACGTTTTAAAAATGGTAAATTCTGTCTGAATCACAAAATAACAATTTTGTGTTTCCTAGTCCTTTAAAGGGACATCAGTCAGAGTGTGATTTAAAGAGACATTGAAATTGTATTAGGTTATCAAATTGCATATTTGTCTCTTGATTTCCTTTGTTGAAAAGTATACCTAACTGTTTAGGAATAGCAATGCAGTACTGAGATCTAGCTTCTGACTGGCGGCTATGCACATATGCATTTTTGTCATTGATTCACTAGATGGGCTCAGCGTTCCTTCCCAGTAGTGCATTGCTGCTCTGGAGTTAAACACAGTTATAGGCAACCAATAGTGCAATAGTAAAATGCTGTAACATATTTGAGCGTATTATTTTTGCACCTTAATTGTCTGACACATAATCTGATATAATAATAAATAAACTCAATATCTAAGTGAGACACAAAACAACCGTGCTATTCAAAAGCTCATAAACTAGTTGCAAATGTAAATGACCCGTTTTATAACTGTTTGCATTTGTCCATTATTTGCCTAGAAGCTTGGTGTGCACAGACCTAGAGGAATGTGCTGGATAACAGGTTCCAGGTTGTCTTTTGTTGCACCATTTCTGGCGGCAATACTTCTGTGAGTATCAAATATCCATTAAATCAACCCAGAATGTTAATCATGATTGCCCAGAAGTGCCCCATTATTTTCTAGAGTCTGAGACTCTGCAAGATACCTGTATGTGTATATTCTAAATGGTCTCCTGGTCTTCTGATAACACAATGTGCTTAGCTGTTGATTGGTGCGTACATTCTAGGGGTCTATCAGTCTCCTGATATAACAGTGTACTTAACTGTTGATTGGTGCGTACATTCTATGGGTCTCTCACTCTCCTGATATCACAGTGTGCTTAGCTGTTGATTGGTGCGTACATTCTAGGGGTCTCTCACTCTCCTGATATAACAGTGTGCTTAGCTGTTGATTGGTGCGTACATTCTAGGGGTCTATGAGTCTCCTGATATAACAGTGTGCTTAGCTGTTGATTGGTGCGTACATTCTAGGGGTCTCTCACTCTCCTGATATCACAGTGTGCTTAGCTGTTGATTGGTGCGTACATTCTAGGGGTCTCTCACTCGCCTGATATAACAGTGTGCTTAGCTGTTGATTGGTGTGTACATTCTAGGGGACTCTCACTCTCCTGATATAACAGTGTGCTTAGCTGTTGATTGGTGCGTACATTCTAGGGGTCTCTCACTCTCCTTATATAACAGTGTGCTTAGCTGTTGATTGGTGCGTACATTCTAGGGGTCTCTCAGTCTCCTGATATAACAGTGTACTTAACTGTTGATTGGTGCGTACATTCTAGGGGTCTCTCACTCTCCTGATATCACAGTGTGCTTAGCTGTTGATTGGTGCGTACATTCTAGGGGTCTATCAGTCTCCTGATATCGCAGTGTGCTTAGCTGTTGATTGGTGCGTACATTCTAGGGGTCTCTCAGTCTCCTGATATAACAGTGTACTTAACTGTTGATTGGTGCGTACATTCTAGGGGTCTCTCACTCTCCTGATATCACAGTGTGCTTAGCTGTTGATTGGTGCGTACATTCTAGGGGTCTCTCACTCTCCTGATATAACAGTGTGCTTAGCTGTTGATTGGTGCGTACATTCTAGGGGTCTATCAGTCTCCTGATATAACAGTGTGCTTAGCTGTTGATTGGTGCGTACATTCTAGGGGTCTCTCACTCTCCTGATATCACAGTGTGCTTAGCTGTTGATTGGTGCGTACATTCTAGGGGTCTCTCACTCTCCTGATATCACAGTGTGCTTAGCTGTTGATTGGTGCGTACATTCTAGGGGTCTCTCACTCTCCTGATATCACAGTGTGCTTAGCTGTTGATTGGTGCGTACATTCTAGGGGTCTCTCAGTCTCCTGATATCACAGTGTGCTTAGCTTTTGATTGGTGCGTACATTCTAGGGGTCTCTCACTCGCCTGATATCACAGTGTGCTTAGCTGATGATTGGTGCGTACATTCTAGGGGTCTCTCACTCTCCTTATATAACAGTGTGCTTAGCTGTTGATTGGTGCGTACATTCTAGGGGTCTCTCACTCTCCTGATATCACAGTGTGCTTAGCTGTTGATTGGTGCGTACATTCTAGGGGTCTCTCACTCTCCTGATATCACAGTGTGCTTAGCTGGTGATTGGTGCGTACATACTAGGGGTCTCTCACTCTCCTTATATAACAGTGTGCTTAGCTGTTGATTGGTGTGTACATTCTAGGGGTCTCTCACTCGCCTGATATAACACTGTGCTTATTTGTTGATTGTTGCGTACATTCTAGGGGACTCTCACTCTCCTGATATCACAGTGTGCTTAGCTGTTAATTGGTGCGTACATTCTAGGGGTCTCTCACTCTCCTGATATAACAGCGTGCTTAGCTGTTGATTGGTGCGTACATTCTAGGGGTCTCTCACTCTCCTGATATCACAGTGTGCTTAGCTGTTGATTTGGTGCGTACATTCTAGGGGTCTCTCACTCTCCTGATATCACAGTGTGCTTAGCTGTTGATTGGTGCGTACATTCTAGGGGTCTCTCACTCTCCTGATATCACAGTGTGCTTAGCTGTTGATTGGTGCGTACATTCTAGGGGTCTCTCACTCTCCTGATATCACAGTGTGCTTACCTGTTGATTGGTGCGTACATTCTAGGGGTCTCTCACTCTCCTGATATCTAGGTGTGCTTAGCTGTTGATTGGTGCGTACATTCTAGGGGTCTATCACTCGCCTGATATCACAATGTACTTAGCTGTTGATTGGCGCGTACATTCTAGGGGTCTCTCGCTCTCCGGATATCACAGTGTGCTTAGCTGTTGATTGGTGCATACATTATAGGGGTCTCTCACTCTCCTGATATAACAGTGTGCTTAGCTGTTGATTGGTGCGTACATTCTAGGGGTCTCTCACTCTCCTGATATCACAGTGTGCTTAGCTGTTGATTGGTGCGTACATTCTAGGGGTCTCTCACTCTCCTGATATAACAGTGTGCTTAGCTGTTGATTGGTGCGTACATTCTAGGGGTCTCTCACTCTCCTGATATCACAGTGTGCTTAGCTGTTGATTGGTGCGTACATTCTATGGGTCTTTCAGTCTCCTGATATCACAGTGTGCTTAGCTGTTGATTGGTGCGTACATTCTAGGGGTCTCTCACTCTCCTGATATAACAGTGTGCTTAGCTGTTGATTGGTGCGTACATTCTAGAAAACAAAATGTAGGTTTCATGTCACTTTAAACTCAGTTTATGCTGCATCTAAAAGTGATTGTTTAATATATATATCCTATTTAAAGAAAATACCCACTTTAATTAAAACACTTTGTCTTGTTTTTTTAATTAGTATGTGTGTTCCTAATGAACATACACATATGTGCTGCTAGCGTTAACATCGTTAAGGAATTTAAATATAAGCTTTTTTCAAGGCATAATCATATATTTTAAATAATTTATTCTTCAGGTATATCATGATCAAGCCACATCCCCTTTGAATCAATGTCAGGGAGTCAAATAGACACTCACATTAACCTCCATTTATGCATTTAGCTCTCTTGCACTGGGAGTTCATTTTCTCTTTCCAATCAAATTGCCTCTTGCTTATATGTAAATCACTGAGAGGTACCATGCACACAATTACACTTTCTTACCTGGTAGCAGCACTATTTTTGTAGTAAAATATAATTATTGACCTTTGCTGTTTTGCTAAATATACTGTTGTTGCAATCACTAAAATTCCTTAGTTACTGAATTTACTTTTTACTGGTCGTTAAGAGTTTTTTGGCCCATAATAGCCACCAGCGGCAAGACCACCGTATTATGACCTTCCTCCCTCCTTTCTGACCTATTGCTGCTGGTATCTAGACCTCCTTTAAAAAAAAACAAAGCCCATTGCAAGAACAAGAACGTAACCGTTAGGGGTTAATGCACTATCTCTTGCATATAACCCCCACAAAGGGATTAAACAAAGCATATGGCAATGTTGGTTATGCAATGCTGGGAAATGGGTAGTACAAATTGTATCTATATTTTTAAACAATAATAAAGGTCAAGAATTCTGTCTCTTCAACCTCTTAAGGACTTGCTGCTGGTGGCTAGACCTTTCTATAAAAAAAAAAAACAAGCCCCCTTGAAAGACCAGCAACAAACCCATTAAGGGTTAATACACCTTTTCTTGCATATAACTCCCACAAATGTATTAAACAAAACATAGTTAAAGGGACAGTTCACTTGAAAAAAATTTTTTCTTCAAAAAGATAGATAATCCCTTTATTACCCATTCCCTAGTTTTGCATAACCAACACTGTTATATTAATGTTCTTTCTCTTGTAAGATGTATCGAGTCCACAGATTCATCCTTACTTGTGGGATATTCTCCTTCCCTACAGGAAGTGGCAGAGAGAGCACCCACAGCAGAGCTGCCCATATAGCTCCCCCCTTAGCTCCACCCCCAGTCATTATCTCTGCCTGCTTAACTGCTAGGAAGGGCAAAGAGGAGTGTGGTGACAAAAATGTTAGGTTTTTATTTTCTCAAGCAAAAGTTTATTTTAAATGGTACCGGTGTGTACTATTTACTCTCTGGCAGATTTCTGCAAGGAGGATGATGATGATCTTAGCATTTTTGTAACTAAGATCCACTGCTGTTCTCACAAGGGCTGAAGAGTACAGGAAAACTTCAGTTGGGGGAACGGTTTGCAGGCTAAACTGCATATGAGGTATGTTCAGTCTATTTTTTTCTATAGAGACTATGTTATTTCTAGAAAAGGCTGGCAATATCCCCATGAGGGAAGGGTAAGCTGTATTCAGACACTTGGATAGGAATTTCAGCTTGCATGAAGGGCTTTTTAGTTACTGGTGACAATGCTTGGTAAAAACGTTTTTGTTTATTCAGTAAATGATGCAATTAGAACGTTTTTTTGAAGGGACTAAAGGGGTCATTATGGCTTGTTTTAGCGTTTTTTAACCCACATGGTTAATTTAGAGACACTCTAGTGTTTTTCTGTTAGGCCTCAAAACATCGAGTGAGGTGGGAGGGGCCTATTTTCGCGCCTCAGTTGCGCAGTTTCTTTTCCTTAGAGTCATCCAACTGCTTCTCCAGAGGTTCCTGCCATGTTTGAGGGCTGTAAAATAAGTTTTTTCCCCCACAAATTGTTCTGAAGGGCAGGTAGGCACCACAGCAGAGCTGTGGCAAGGTGCTGAAAGTCTTTTTTACCGGTTTTGATGTTTTTTCAATCCGGTTTTGCCATTAAGGGGTTAATTGTTTATTTGCATAGCTGTGCAAAGTTACTAAGGCTATATGATACTACTGTAAAAATTTCGTTATGTTTACTGCTTTTTTACACTGTTTTGCAGAATTTGTGCAGCTTTTTTTCTCTTAAAGGCACAGTACCGTTTTATTTCTAAGTGTTATTTACTTTGATTACAGTTTTTTCCAAGCTTGCTTGTTACATTACTAGCCTGTTTAACATGTCTGACACCAAGGAAAATCCTTGTTCAATATGTATGGAAGCCATTGTGGTACCCCCTCTTAGAATGTGTCCCAATTGTACTGATATGTCTATAAACTATAAAGAACATATATTAGCACTTAAAAATAAAGCAATAGATGATTCTCAGTCAGAAGTAAATGAGGGTTCGCCATCTAGCTCTCCCCAAGTGTCACAACCAGTAACGCCCGCACAAGTGACGCCAATTACCTCTAGTGCGTCGAATTCATTTATTTTACAAGACATGGCCACAGTTATGAATACAACCCTCACAGAGGTTTTATCTGAGGGAGAAATTTCTGATTCAGGAAAGATGCTTCCTCAGACAGATTCTGATTTGACGGCCTTTAAATTTAAGCTTGAACACCTCCGCTTATTGCTCAGGGAGGTATTAGTGGCTCTAGATGATTGTGACCCTATAGTGGTCCCAGAAAAATTGTGTAAGATGGATAAATACTTAGAGGTTCCTGTTTACACTGATGTTTTTCTCCCAGTCCCTAAGAGGATTGTGAATATTATTGCTAAGGAGTGGGATAGACCAGGTATTCCGTTCATTCCCCCTCCTGTTTTTAAGAAAATGTTTCCCATATCTGACACCATGAGGGACTCGTGGCAGACAGTTCCTAAGGTGGAGGGAGCTATTTCTACTCTGTCTAAGCATACAACTATACCTATTGAAGTCAGTTGTGCTTTCAAAGATCATATGGATAAAAAATTAGAGGGTCTCCTGAAGAAAATTTTTGTTCATCAAGGTTTTCTTCTTCAACCTATTGCGTGCATTGTTCCTGCAACTACTGCAGCTGCTTTCTGGTTTGAGGCTCTAGAAGAGGCTCTTCAGATGGAGACTCCATTAGAAGAAATTTTGGACAGCATTAAGGCCCTTAAATTGGCTAATTCTTTTATTACAGATGCCGCTTTTCAACTGGCTAAATTTGCGGCAAAGAATTCAGGTTTTGCCATTTTAGCCTGCAGGGCGTTATGGCTTAAATCCTGGTCTGCTGATGTGTCATCTAAAACTAAACTTTTGAACATCCCTTTCAAAAGAAAGACCCTATTTGGGCCTGAACTGAAAGAGATTATTTCAGACATCACTGGAGGGAAAGGTCATGCCCTCCCTCAGGATAGATCAAATAAGATGAGGACCAAACAAAATAATTTTCGTTCCTTTCGGAATTTCAAGAGTGGTCCCGCTTCAGCTTCCTCTGCTGCATAGCAAGAGGGGAATTTTGCCCAATCCAAGTCAGTCTGGAGACCTAACCAGGCTTGGAACAAGGGTAAACAGGCCAAGAAGCCTGCAGCTGCCTCTAAGACAGCATGAAGGGGTAGCCCCCGATCCAGGACCGGATCTAGTAGGGGGCAGACTCTCTCTCTTCGCTCAGGCTTGGGCAAGAGATGTTTACGATCCCTGGGCTTTAGAAATTGTGTCCCAGGGATATTTTCTGGAATTCAAAGGCTCTCTTCTAAGGGGGACTTTTGACATTTCTCGATTGTCTGTAAACCAGACAAAGAGAGAGGCGTTCTTACGCTGTGTAGAAGACCTACATACCATGGGGGTGATCCGCCCAGTCCCAAAAGAGGAACAGGGGCTAGGATTTTACAAAAACCTGTTTGTGGTTTCCAAAAAAGAGGAAACTTTCAGATCACTCTTGGATCTCAAAATTCTAAACAAGTTCCTCAAAATTCCATCATTCAAGATGGAGACTATTCGGTCTATTCTACCTCTGATCCAGGAGGGTCAATATATGACCACTGTGGACTTAAAGGATGCGTATCTACAGATCCCTATTCACAGAATTTTTCACAAGTGTGCTAGGGTCCCTTCTGGCGATTCTACGACCACGGGGCATAGCAGTGGCGCCTTATCTAGACGACATCTTAATTCAGGCGTCAACTTTCCAGCTATCCAAGTCTCACATGGACATTGTGTTGGCTTTCTGAGATCCCACGGGTGGACGGTGAACATAAAAAAGAGTTCTCTCTTCCCTCTTATAAGAGTTTCCTTCCTAGGGACTCTGATAGACTCGGTAGAAATGAAAATATTTCTGACGGAGGTCAGAAAATCAAAACTCTTTACCACTTGCCAAGCTCTTCATTCCATTCCTCAGCCATCTGTGGCTCAGTATATGGAGGTAATCGGACTCATGGTAGCGGCTATGGACATAGTTCCTTTTGCCCGCCTACACCTCAGACCACTACAACTATGTATGCTCAAACAGTAGGAATGTGGATTATGCAGATTTGTCTCCTCAACTGCATCTGGACCAGGAGACCAGAGATTCTCTTCTCTGGTGGTTGTCTCAGGACCACCTGTCTCAGGGAATGTGTTTCCGCAGGCCAGAGTGGCTCATTGTAATGACAGATGCCAGCCTGCTAGGCTGGGGTGCAGTCTGGAACTCCCTGAAAGCAAAGGGCTTATGGTCTCGGGAGGAATCTCTTCTCCTGATAAATATTCTAGAACTGAGAGCGATATTCAATGCGCTTCAGGCGTGGCCTCAGCTTGCTGCGGCCAAATTCATCAGGTTTCAGCCGGACAACATCACGACTGTAGCTTATATCAATCATCAAGGAGGAACAAGGAGTTCTCTAGCGATGATGGAGGTAACCAAAATAATCCGATGGGCAGAGGATCACTCTTGCCATCTCTCAGCAATCCACATCCCAGGAGTAGAGAACTTAGACTGGGGGAGTGGGAACTCCATCCGGAGGTATTTGCCCAGCTGATTCAGCTATGGGGCACACCAGAGTTGGATCTGATGGTGTCCCGTCAGAATTCCAAACTTCCTTGTTACGGGTCCAGGTCCCGGGATCCCAAGGTGGTACTGATAGATGCTCTAGCAGTGCCTTGGTCCTTCAATCTGGCCTATGTATTTCCTCTCCTTCTACGTCTGGTTGCCAGAATAAAGCAGGAGAGAGCTTCGGTGATTCTGATAGCACCTGCGTGGCCACGCAGGACTTGGTATGCAGACCTAGTAGACATGTCCTCGGTTCTTCCATGGACTCTGCCAATGAGGCGGGACCTTCTAATCCAAGGTCTGTTCACGCATCCAAATCAAATTTCTCTGCGTCTGACTGCTTGGAGATTGAACGCCTGATTCTATCAAAGCGTGGTTTCTCTGAGTCGGTCATTGATATCCTGATTCAGGCTAGAAAGCCTGTCTCCAGGAAGATCTATCATAAGATTTGGCGCAAATATCTTTATTGGTGTGAATCCAAAGGTTACTCGTGGAGTAAGATTAGGATTCCTAGAATATTATCTTTTCTCCAAGAAGGTTTGGAGAAGGGATTATCAGATAGTTCCTTATAAGGACAAATATCTGCTTTGTCTATTCTTCTACACAAACGTCTGGCAGATGTCCCAGACGTTCGAGCATTTAGTCAGGCTTTGGTAAGAATCAAGCCTATATTTAAACCTGTTGCTCCGCCATGGAGCCTAAATTTAGTTCTTAAAGTTATTCAAGGGGTTCCGTTTGAACCTATGCATTCCATGGATATTCGCTTCTATCTTTGAAAGTTTTGTTTTTAGTAGCTATCTCTTCGGCTCAAAGAGTTTCTGAGCTATATGCTTTACAGTATGATTCCCCTTATTTTATTTTCCATGCAGATAAGGTGGTTTTGCGTACCAAACCTGGGTTTCTTCCTAAGGTTGTTTCTAATAAGAATATCAATCAAGAGATTGTTGTTCCTTCACTGTGTCCTAATCCTTCTTCAAAGAAGGAACGTCTGTTGCACAATCTTGATGTGGTTTGTGCTTTAAAGTTTTACTTAAAAGCAACTAAAGATTTCCATCAAACATCTTCATTGTTTGTTGTTTATTCTGGTAAGCGGAGAGGTCAGAAGGCTACTGCTACCTCTCTTTCCTTTTTGCTGAAAAGCATCATCCGTTTGGTCTATGAGACTGCTGGACAGCAGCCTCCTGAAAGAATTACTGCTCATTCTACTAGAGCTGTGGCTTCCACATGGCTTTTAAAAATGAGGCTTCTTTGAACAGATTTGTAAGTCGGCGACTTGGTCTTCGCTTCATACTTTTTCCAAATTTTACAAATTCGATACTTTTGCTTCTTCGGAGGCTATTTTTGGAAGAAAGGTTCTACAAGCAGTGGTGCCTTCCGTTTAAGGTCCCTGTCTTGTCCCTCCCTTCATCCGTGTCCTAAAGCTTTGGTATTGGTATCCCACAAGTAAGGATGAATCCGTGGACTCGATACATCTTACAAGAGAAAACATAATTTATGCTTACCTAATAAATTTATTTCTTTTGTGTTGCATCGAGTCCATGGACCGCCCTGTTTATTAAGACAGGCATATATATTTTTATTTTTAAACTTTCAGTCACCACTGCACCCTATAGTTTCTCCTTTTTCTTCCTAGCCTTCGGTCGAATGATTGGGGGGTGGAGCTAAGGGGGGAGCTATATTGGCAGCTCTGCTGTGGGTGCTCTCTCTGCTACTTCCTGTAGGGAAGGAGAATATCCCACAAGTAAGGATGAATCCGTGGACTCGATACATCACAAGAGAAATAAATTTATCAGGTAAGCATAAATTGTTTTTTATTTCTATATTATTTGTATCTAAGCCTTTGCAGACTGCTCCCTTATCGCAGTCCAATTTGTGCTGATTCTTGTGAACTAACCCATTATCATTCTCCAATGGAATGAACACAATGTTATCTATATTGCACATATGAACTAGTCTGACTGTACTTGCAAGACAGTAAAAAGCTTAAAGGGACATAATACTCATATACTAAATCACTTAAAACTGATGCAGTATAACTGTAAAAAGCTTACCAGAAAATATCACCTGAGCATCTCTATGTAAAAAAGGAAGATATTTCTCTTGTTAGATGTATCGAGTCCACGGATTCATCCTTACTTGTGGGATATTCTCCTCCCCTCCAGGAAGTGGCAAAGAGAGCACCCACAGCAGAGCTGCCTATATAGCTCCCCCCTTAGCTCCACCCCCAGTCATTCTCTTTGCCTACTCTAAGTAACTAGGAAGTGCAGAGCGAGTGTGGTGACAAAAATGTTAGTTTTTTATTTCTCAAGCAAAAGTTTGTTATTTTAAATGGTGCCGGTGTGTACTATTTACTCTTTGGCAGAAAAAGAGATGAAGATTTCTGCAAGGAGGATTATGATCTTATCACTTTGTAACTAAGATCCACTGCTGTTCTCACAAGGGCTGAAGAGTACAGGAAAACTTCAGTTGGGGGAACGGTTTGCATGCTAAGATGCATATGAGGTATGTTCAGTCTATGTTTTTCTAGACAGACTGTGTTTATTCTAGAAAAGGCTGGCAATATCCCCATGGGGAAAGGGTAAGCTGTATTCAGACACTTGGATAGGAATTTCAGCTTGCTTGAAGGGCTCATTTGTTACTGGTGACACTGTTAGGGAAAAAAAAAACGTTTTTTGTTTGCCTGAATGCTTGGAGATTGAACACATGATTTTATCAAAGTGTGGTTTCTCTGAATCGCTCATTGATACCCTGATTCAGGCTAGAAAGCCTGTCACCAGGAAGATTTATCATAAGATTTGGCGCAAATATCTTTATTGGTGTGAATCCAAAGGTTACTCATGGAGTAAGATTAGGATTCCTAGAATACTGTATTTTCGCCAAGAAGGTTTGGAGAAGGGATTATCTGCTAGTTCTCTTAAAGGTCAAATATCTGCTTTGTCTATTCTACTTCACAAACGTCTGGCAGATGTCCCAGACGTTCAAGCATTTAGTCAGGCTTTGGTCAGAATCAAGCCTGTATTTAAACCTGTTGCTCCGCCATGGAGCCTAAACTTAGTTCTTAATGTTCTTCAAGGGGTTCCGTTTGAACCTATGCATTCCATAGATATTAAGCTTTTATCTTGGAAAGTTTTGTTTTTAGTAGCTATCTCTTCGTCTCGAAGAGTTTCTGAGCTATCTGCTTTACAATGTGATTCCCCTTACCTTGTTTTCCATGCAGATAAGGTGGTTTTACCTACCAAACCTGGGTTTCTTCCTAAGGTTGTTTCTAATAAGAATATCAATCAAGAGATTGTGGTTCCTTCTTTGTGTCCTAATCCTTCATCTAAGAAGGAACGTCTGTTACACAATCTTGATGTGGTTCGTGCTTTAAAATTCTACTTACAAGCAACTAAAGATTTCCGTCAAACATCTTCTTTGTTGTTTATTCTGGTAAACAGAGAGGTCAAAGGGCTACGGCTACCTCTCTTTCCTTTTGGCTGAAAAGCATCATCCGTTTGGCCTATGAGACTGCTGGACGGCAGCCTCCTAAAAGGATTACTGCTCATTCTACTAGAGCTGTGGCTTCCACATGGGCTTTTAAAAAGGAGGCTTCTGTTGAACAGATTTGTAAGTCGGCGACTTGGTCTTCGCTTCATACTTTTTCCAAATTTTACAAATTCGATACTTTTGCTTCTTCAGAGGCTATTTTTGGGAGAAAGGTTCTACAAGCAGTGGTGCCTTCCGTTTAAGGTCCCTGTCTTGTCCCTCCTTTCATCCGTGTCCTAAAGCTTTGGTATTGGTATCCCACATGTAAGGATGAATCCGTGGACTCGATACATCTTACAAGAGAAAACATAATTTATGCTTACCTGATAAATTTATTTTTCTTGTGATGTATCGAGTCCACGGCCCGCCCTGTTTTTTAAGACAGGCATATATATTTTTATTTTTAAACTTTCAGTCACCACTGCACCCTATGGTTTCTCCTTTTTCTTCCTAGCCTTCGGTCGAATGACTAGGGGGTGGAGCTAAGGGGGGAGCTATATAGGCAGCTCTGCTGTGGGTGCTCTCTTTGCCACTTCCTGTAGGGGAGGAGAATATCCCACAAGTAAGGATGAATCTGTGGACTCGATACATCACAAGAGAAATAAATTTATCAGGTAAGCATAAATTATGTTTTTACCTCACAATCTCCTCAGCTCAGCAGAGTAAGTTCTGTGTAAAAAGTTATACTCAGCTGCTGCCCAGCTGCAGGTAATACAATAAATAAATAAATAAATAAATGAACAGCAGCCAATCAGCATCAACAGTGCTGAGGTCATGAACTCTTTTACTGTGATCTCATGAGATTTGACTTAACTCTCATGAGATTTCATGGTAAACTTCCTTAAACTGAATAGGAAAATAAGATGAGTGTTCACAAAGCTCACTCCCTTAGCTGTCCCGGGAGAGGCATACTGATTTGCTGCTTATAAGTCCTTTACAATGGGATGTGGCTACTGAGGAACTTTTGAGGTAAAATATATTTCTTTTTTACATAGAGATGTTCAGGTGATATTTTCTAGTCGTCTTTTTACAGCTATGCTGCATCACTGTCAAGTGTTTCAACATTTGGGTATCATGGCCCTTTAAAAAAATAAAGCACTGAGATAAGAGACTTAGAAGTTTATAAAGAAGTTATAAAGTATATTAATATGACAATGTTGGTTATACAAAGCTATGGAATTGGTAGTAAAGATTTTATATATATTTTTAAACAATAAAAAAGACCAAGTAAACTGTCGCTTTACCCCTTAAGGACTAGCGACGTACCCTGTATGTCGCTGGTTTTTCTATGGGGATTACATTACTTTCTAAAAGTAAAGAGAGTCCATGATCCTTACACTTGGGTTAACATCACCTGGCCACCAGGTGGAGGTAAAGACACCCTTCCAGAGCTTTATATATTCCTCCTACTTCCCCTTCTCTCCCATGAGTGCATTGTCATGGAGGAGCAAAGAATGTATGAGGTGTTTATTCATTATTATTATTTTTTATCTTTTTCTCGTGTTGGATTGTCCTCAGTGGATAGTTCCCAGAAGAGAGGGTCAGGATTTCTGTAGCTGCTGCAATATAATCCTTCTAAATGAAGTTGTTGCAAACAGCAGATAAGGGAAGTCGCTGGGAAGTTCCCAAAGCCTCCTCCAGTGCTAATATAGTGTCTGTACAGCTGTCCAAGGGATCCTCAGGCTTTCAGTCACAGTAGCAGGATTATCAACTCATCTTATATGTGGGTAATTATTCTCATAAGTGCTGAGACCACACAGATGGACTTTTAATACAGACTTAATAAGTCTTGGTGGTGTTTTTCCCCTTTACTGGGTCACTTATGTGTATCTAAGGGGATTATAGAAAGAAGGTATATTGCGCACATCTTTATTTGTGTAATCCTCCCCTTGGTGCTTCACTCATACCCCCTCGGTTACTCTGTGCTTCGTTTGAGTATACTGTAATGGTCACCAGCCGCCTCGCAGGGTTGTCTGTCATTTTCAGGGAGGGGAGGTTCTACTGATTTTCACGCATTTTATCGCACATTAGCAGATCCCGCCCCTTTTAGCACAGACGGCTTCACAATTTTGCTATCAACATTATTGTATGGTCATACGGAGGGGGTAAGGCGCTCTACCGGAGCTACAGAAGCATTATGTTAGTAACAAATTTTTGGGGAAATTATTGTATAGTTTTGGCATCCATGATTGCACTAGAAGTGTTTTGGGATACACATGCCAGATGTTATAGGTGTCTCTGCAGACTTTATATCAGTGTTATACATTTGTAATGTAAACCTAATAGGTGTTTTCTTTCTTCTAAGCTTTTCCATTTTTTAATTGAGCAGATTGTATCTCTGCATTATCTTTACCACCTCCAAGTAAGCAAAAGCGTTAAACATTGTGTTCCTGAATCCAAAAGTGCCACGCCTTCTGACTCTAAGTCTTTTAGCCAGTCCCTGAGTTCTGATTTACGGGAGTTATCTTCTCCTTCAGAGGGTGAGGAATCTGATGAGGTTTCTTCTTGTGTTTCAGTGAAAGAACCAGAGGAGATGACTTTTCAGTTTAAGATAGAACATTTATGTTATCTCTTAAAGGAGCTTTTGAAGACTTTAGGAGTTCAGGATTCTAAACCGTCAAAGGATAAACCTGTACATAAACTTGGTCTCATTTACAGACCTAGGTCTCATTCACATGAAACATTCCCGGTTCCTTCTTTTTGATTACTGAAAGTCATTGCTAAGGAATGGGATAAACCAGGTGTAAACTTTAAAAAGCTTTTTCCTATTGTTCACTCCAACGCAGAGTTATGGGTTACCATTCCAAAGGTTGATGGCACAATCTCTACGCTAGCCAAGAGAACAACTATTCCTCTGGAGCAGTGTTTCCCAACTGCGGTCTTCAAGTACCCCCAACAGTCCTGGTTTTCATTACAGCTGAACTAGAGTACAGGTGAAATAATCATCTGATGGATGAGAGCATGTTGGTTACTGATCAGCTGATTACTTCACCTGTGCACTGGTTCAGCTATAATGAAAACCAGGCCTGTTGGGGGTACTTGAGGAATGCAGTTGGCAAACACTGCTCAGGAGGATAGTACGTCCTTTAAAGATCCAATGGACAGGAAACTTGGTTTATCTCAGGAGGACTTTCCTGCAGAGAGGTTTACTATTTCAACTGGCTGTGAGGATTGCAGCAGTTGCTGGAGTGGCTGCTTTTTGGTGTAATTCTCTATCAGAGTTTGTCTGTAAGGAGTTATCTTTAGAAGAGATTCAAAACAGAATTCAAGCATTGAAAACTGCTATTTCCTTTATATGTGATGCAGTCATACAGGTTGTTCACATTAATAATAAGAACACTGCATTGACGGTACCTTTTAGAAAAACACTTTGGCTTAAGTCATGGTCAGCGGATATGGTCTCCAAATCGAGGATTCTGACATTGGCTTTTAAAGGGAAGAATTTATTAGGTCCAGGTCTGGACTACATTATTTCTACAGTGACAGGGTTGCTTTTCTTCCTTAGGACAAAAATGGAAACCAGGTGTGTTTTTTCGTCCCTTTCATCAGAACAAGAATCAGAGATCCTCTTCTACCTAGAAGATGGAAACATGAAAGTCTACCAGGAAACCTAACCCTGTCTGGAATAAATCCAAGCAGCACACTGAATCTTCCTCTGACTCAAAAACTGCATAAAAGTGTCGCCTTTCTACAATGTGTACAAAACCTAAAGAACATGGGGTTAATCACTACATTTCCCTTAAATGAACAAGTAAGGGGGTTTTTATTAAAACCTCTTCATTGTCCCAAAAAAGGAGGGCGTTTCAACCTATATTAGATCTAAAGACGTTAAACACATATCTGAAAGTACCATCTTTCAAGATGGAGAACATTAGATCAATTACTTTTGGTACTTCAGGGGCAGTTCATGTCTATTATAAATCTGAAGAATGTCTATCTTCACATCTCGATTCACCCAGATCATCATCAGTATCTATGTTTTGCATTTCTGAACCAGCATTTACAATTCATTGCTCTTCCCTTTCGGGTTAACTATGGCTCCCATCATTTTTACAAAGGCTTCGGGAGCTCTTCTTTCTGTAATTCGTCTCCAGGGAATAGCGGTAGTTTCATACCTGGACGGTATCTTAGTTCAAGCATCATCTTTACCTTTATCAATTTCTTACACAGAGAAGATACTTTTGTTTCTTCTTAGTCATGGTTGGATAATCAACGTCCCAAAGAGCTCGCTTACACCTTAGACAAGGGTGTGTTTCTTTGGGATGATTATGGACTCTATTACAATGAGGGTGTTTTTGATTGAACAGCGCAAATTGAAGCTTTAGTCAGCTTGCCGGGTTCTTGCGGGGACTCTTTTTTTTTTTTTTTTTTTTACCATCAGTTGCCCAGTGTATCGAAGTAGTGGGACTCATGGTAGCAGCTTATCGGTAGGCATTTTTTTCAATCACTGAAGGTGGGAGATAATCACCACGGCTGCCAGCCTTACGGCATGGGGTGCCGTTTTCTGTTTCTCTAGAGACTTCATTGGCCACTTCTACACTCAATTCCCTTTATACGTTTCCAATCGGACGATAGTGGCGTACATAAATCACCATGGAGGAGCAAGGAGTTGCTTAGCAATGCAGGAGGTATCTCACATTGTGTCTTTGGCTAAAACTTATCAGTGCACCACTTCTGCCATTCACATCCCAGGAGTGGAAAAATGGGAAGCGGATTATTTCATCCGGGAGAATGGTCTCTTAATCAAGACGTTTTCAACTATTTGTTGAGTAGATGGGGAACACCAGAGATAGATCTCATGGCTTCTCACCTAAATCACAAATTACCATGGTACAGCTCGAGGTCAAGGGATGCTCAGACCGAGTTGATTGAGGTTTAAAAAATTGTATCCTTTGCCAGCAGTTACTTTAGAGTTTTGGGAAAAGATCCCCAAAGTTGATGGGGGTATCTCTACTCTTCCTAAACGTACTACTATTCCTACGGAAGATAGTACTACTTTTAAAGATCCTTTAGATAGGAAACTTAAATCTTATCTAAGGAAAGCCTATTTATATTCAGGTCATCTTCTCAGGCCTGCAATTTCTTTGGCTGATGTTGCAGCTGCTTCAACTTTTTGGTTGGAGACTTTAGCGCAACAAGTATTGGATCCTGAATTGTCTAGCATTGTTAACTTGATTCAATATGCTAATAATTTTATTTGTGATGCCATTTTTGATATAATCAAAATTGATGTTAAGTCTATGTCTTTAGCTATTTTAGCTAGAAGAGCTTTGTGGCTTAAATCTTGGAATGCTGACATGACTTCTAAGTCCAGATTGCTATCTCTTTCTTTCCAAGGTAATAAGTTATTTGGTTCTCAGTTGGATTCAATAATTTCAACTGTTACTGGGGGGAAGGGCATTTTTTTGCCTAAGGATAAAAGACCTAAGGGTAAATCTAAAGCTTCTAACCGTTTTCATTCCTTTCGACAAAATAAGGAACAGAAACCTTATCCTTCCCCCAAGGAATCTGTTTCCAATTGGAAGTCTTCCTCAAATTGGAATAAATCCAAGCCATTTAAGAGATTAAAGCCAGCCCCCAAGTCCGCATGAAGGTGTGGCCCTCATTCCATCTCAGTTGGTAGGGGGCAGATTAAGATTTTTCAAAAATGTTTGGACCAATTTGGTTCAAAATCAATGGATTCACCACCTGTGAGAATATTTTTTCTCTCACGAATTCCAGCAAATCCAGTAAAGGCTCAGGCTTTCCTGAAGTGTGTTTCAGACCTGGAGTTATTTTGGGTAATCATGCCAGTTCCGTTTCAGGAACAGGGTTTGGAGTTTTATTCAAATCTATTCATTGTCCCAAAGAAAAAAAATTCATTCAGACCAGTTCTTGATCTGAAAATTTTGAATTGTTATGTAAGAGTACCAACTTTCAAAATGGTGACTATAAGGACTATTCTGCCTTTTGTTCAGCAAGGGCATTATATGTCCACAATAGACTTACAGGATGCATATCTTCATATTCCGATTCATCCAGATCATTATCAGTTTCTGAGATTCTCTTTTCTAGACAAGCATTACCAATTTTTCGCTCTTCCTTTTGGCCTAGCGACAGCTCCAAGAGTCTTTTCAAAGGTTCTTGGTGCCCTACTCTCTGTAATCAGAGAACGGGGTATTGCGGTGTTTCCTTATTTGGACGATATCTTGGTACTAGCTCAGTCTTTACATTCTGCAGAATCTCACACAAATCAACTAGTGTTGTTTCTTCAAAGACATGGTTGGAGTATCAATTTACCAAAAATGTCCTTGATTCCTCAGACAAGGGTCCTCTTTTTAGGTTTCCAGATAGATTCAGTGTCCATGACTCTGTTTCTAACAGACAAGAGACAATTAAAATTGGTTTCAGCTTGTCGGAAACTTCATTTTTGATCATTCGAGAATCCCCTTTGCTCGTTTTCATATGAGACCTCTCCAGCTTTGTGTGCTTTATAAATGGTGCAGGGATTATACAAGGATATCACAATTAATATCCTTAAATCCCAATGTTCGACTATCTCTGACTTGGTGGTTAGATCACCATTGTATAGTTCTAGGGGCCTCTTTGGTTCGTCCAACCTGGACTGTGATCACAACAGATGCGAGTCTTTCAGGTTGGGGAGCTGTTTGGGGATCTCTGACAGCACAAGGGGTTTGGATATCTCAAGAGGCGATATTACCAATCAATATTTTGGAACTCCGTGCAATTTTCAGGGCTCTTCAGATTTGGCCTCTGTTGAAGAGAGAGCCGTTCATTTGCTTTCAGACAGACAATATCACAGCTGTGGCATATGTCAATCATCAGTGTGGGACTCACAGTCCCCTAGCTATAAAAGAAGTATCTTGAATACTTTCTTCTGCGTAATCCAGCTCTTGTCTAATTTCTGTGGTACATATCCCAGGTGTAGACAATTGGGAAGCGCATTATCTCAGCCATCAGACTTTACATCTGGGGGAGTGGTCCTTCCATCCAGATGTCTTTTCTCAGATTGTTTAGATGTGGGGTCTTCCAGAAATAAAATCTGATGGCTTCTCATCTAAACAAGAAACTTCCCAGGCACCTGTCCAGGTCCAGGGATCTTCAGGCGGAAGCAGTGGATGCGTTGACACTTCCTTGGTGCTACCAACCTGCTTATATTTTCCCGCCTCTAGTTCTTCTTCCAAGAGTGATCTCCAAAATCATCATGGTACAGTCGTTTGTATTGCTGGTAGCTCCAGCATGGCCTCACAGGTTTTGGTATGCGGATCTTGTTCGGATGTTCAGTTGCCAACCTTGGCCTCTTCCATTAAGGCCGGACCTTCTGTCTCAAGGTCCGTTTTTTCCATCAGGATCTCAAATCTTAAATTTGAAGGTATGGAAATTGAACGCCTAGTGCTTAGTCATAGATGTTTTTTCTGACTCAGTGATTAATACTATGTTAAAGGCTCATAAATCTGTTTCTAGAAAGATTTATTATCGAGCTTGGAAGACTTATATTTCATGGTGTTCTTCTCATAAATTTGCTTGGCATTCTTTCAGAATTCCTTGAATTTTACAGTTTCTTCAGGATGGTTTGGTTAAGGGTTTGTCTACAAGTTCCTTGAAGGGACAAATCTCTGTTCTTCCTCTCTTATTTCATAGAAAGATTGCTAAGCTTCCTGATATTCACTGTTTTGTACAGGCATTGGTTCGTATCAAGCTTGTCATTAAAGCAATCTCTCCTCCTTGGAGTCTTAATTTGGATTTGAAGGCTTTACAGGCTCCTCCATTTGAGCCAATGCATTATTTGGACATTAAACTACTTTCTTTGAAAGTGTTGTTCCTTTTGGCCATCTCTTCGGCTATAAGAGTTTCTGAATTATCTGTTCTCTCTTGTGAATCTCCTTTTCTGATTTTTCATCAGGATAAGGCGTTTTTGCGGACTTCATTTAAATTCTTAACTAAGGTTGTGAATTTTAACAACATTAATAGAGAAATTGTTGTCCCTTCCTTGTGTTCTAATCCTAAAAATTATTTGGAGAGATCCTTACATTCTTTGGATGTGGTAAGAGCTTTGAAATATTATGTGGAAGCTACTAAAGATTTCAGGAAGACTTCTAGTCTATGTGTTATCTTTTCTGGTTCTAGGAAAGGTCAGAAGGCTTCTGCCGTTTCCTTGGCATTGTGGTTAAAGCTTTTGATTCATTCAGCTTATTTGGAGTCAGGTCAAGCCCCACCTCAGAGAATTACAGCTTGTTCTACTAGATCAGTCTACACTTTGTAGGCTTTTAAGAATGAAGCTTCAGTTGATCAGATTTGCAAAGCAGCAACCTGGTCTTCTTTGCATACATTTACTAAATTCTACCGTTTTTGATGTATTTGCTTCTTCAGAAGCAGTTTTTGGTAGAAAAGTTCTTCAGGCAGCTGTTTTAGTTTGATTCTTCTGCTGATGTTTTAAGTTTTTTCTTTTCATTTCATGAGAATTAACTTATATTTTGGGTTGTGGATTATTTTTTTCATCGAAAAATGGCTGTTTTTATTTTTATCCCTCCCTCTCTAGTGACTCTTGCGTGGAGTTCCACATCTTGGGTATTGCTATCCCATACGTCACTAGCTCATGGACTTCTGCCAATTACATGAAAAAAAAACATAATTTATGTAAGAACTTACCTGATAAATTAATTTCTTTCATATTGGCAAGAGTTCATGAGGCCCACCCTTTTTATGGTGGTTATGATTTTTTTGTATAAAGCACAATTATTTCCAAATTGCTTTGTTGATGCTTTTTACTCCTTTCTTTATCACCCCACTGCTTGGCTATTCATTAAACTGAATTGTGTGTGTGGTGAGGGGTGTATTTATAGGCATTTTGAGGTTTGGGAAACTTTGCCCCTCCTGGTAGGATTGTATATCCCATACGTCACTAGCTCATGAACTCTTGCCAATATGAAAGAAATGAATTTATCAGGTAAGTTCTTACATAAATTATGTTTTTTTTCCTTCTGTAAACACAAATGAGTTGTCCAAAGGTCATCCTCCCAGAAGGACTGTGGCTTGTCAACATACATTTTGGCAAACTCCGGGCAGACTTTTTGGTGTTTCTCTCTTGAAATGCAAGGGTGCCAATATTTTCAGCCACGTCTATAGATAGATAGATAGATAGATAGATAGATAGATAGATAGATAGATAGATAGATAGATAGAGGAATAAATACCTTATATGCATTACATCATAGAAAGACATTTTTGGTCTGGGTTTCCTACCCTGAACGGAGCAGTCTCTTGAATTTATGTGCCTGTAGATATTAAATATAATACAGTTTATACAACATAAAATGTACTGAAGTATTCCTTCTAGACAGCTGATGTCTTACTCTGTACAACACACTATAGGACACTTTCACGGCTAATATTAATACAAAGAGAAGTTTGGTTTTTGCTAAGCTAGCAGTTTGCTATTAAATTGTTTGCCTGTATAGCTCAAAAGGCTCTTAAACGCTGTGCATAGGCAACTTTTATATGGTTCTTTGGCACTTCTTTCTCAACATAAAGTTGCTAAACATTACAGAAAGTGATTAGACCACAGGGATCTGTCGGAGCGCTAGCAAAGCATAATATTGTGCCTCAGTCTTTAACTACGCCTAAGAAATCACTCATGTACTTACAAACTTGATTTCCAATACGTGGCCACAGATATAGAAAGTGTAAAAAGGGACACAGCAGCAAGATTAGAGTTGCATTGTAGTGAAATGGTTAATTGTGGCATGATTTGTTAATAGAGATACTAGCTTATAATTTGCCAGTAGCTATGTCATGCCATTTCAGATTTTCTTTTGGAAGCAGAGTGAGGTATATTTGTAAAGTCACTGGGTATCATAGGTGTGCATAGCTGATTTCATAAGGGTGTGTGCCAGGGATTTATTTTGAAGTGACAAAATACACAAAAAGAAAGTGATAACCAGGCACACAAAGTTAGTGTATATATATTTCTAACCCGAGAACTAAAACCCTCTACATGCGGACCTAAAGCGGCAGCTCACAACCCTGCGCACACAGGCAGCCGCTGCAGTGCAGGGTGAGAACAACTGCCTAGTATACGGGATCAATTCTCAAAAACTCTTCCCTTTAAAACAATCCCTGAGAGGCCTCAGAATCCGGACAAGGCCTCTTGTAGAATCTTGCCAGACCCGGGAGCTTTAGATAATCTGTCTCTAAGACTTTGACTCCAAGCGCTGTTGACATTACGCTAAAATTGTGCACTGCATGGAACCTACAATTATCATCATGCCGTGCACAAACTAACATAAGATAGCAGTGGTTTAATTGAGCCCTGGATAATTGAACTCACCTTATTATTTGATAAGTTTACTAAGTTATTGCACCAATCTTGAGAAATTAAATCCCTTTCAACTTGTTCTCCCTCCTGGGTGACTGCAGAGCTCGGGAATATGCTGTTGCACTACTTCCTACAATCACATTCTTGCAGCTCGCAGCAGTGCAGTGAGGGCAAAAGTGGCACTCAGGTCTGAGCTCTCTGTCTTATTTCAAGCAGATTGGATGGAGAGGGGCTCCCCAGTAACGTTCCGAATGGCCCTAGGTAACGGTGGTGCACTTGGAAAATTTCCCAGTTGTGTTATTTACGTTAGTCTGGAGTCGGCTGTAATAGGGTGTGTCTGGGCACACCTAGCAAACCCTGTGCGCACGCCTATGCTGACTATATTAACAAAGAAAACGGATGCATTTTTGTGAGGTGCTCAGCAGCCGGGAAATAACTTGAATATTTTGATTCCTTTGTTTTCCTGTTTTTAAACTAGATTCTCACTTTCTCCTATAGTGGTTTGTAGTATGAGCTGAAAACGTTATTCTTAAATCTAGCACAACTCAGCAGCCTTTTTATTTTTGAAAATAGTAGATAAAAATAAAAGTTATAAAAATTCAGCATTTTCTATAAACATGAAAAGGCAGCACTCACCTGGCACTCTCTCATCCTTACACATACTCACCGGGCACTCTCTCATCCTTACACATACTCACCGGGCACTCTCTCATCCTTACACATACTCACCGGGCACTCTCTCATCCTTACACATACTCACCGGGCACTCTCTCATCCTTACACATACTCACTGGGCACTCTCTCATCCTTACACATACTCACCAGGTACTCTCTGATGCTTGCACATACTCACCGGGCACTCTCTCATCCTTACACATACTCACCGGGCACTCTCTCACTATTACACACACTCACCATGCACCCTCTCATCCTTTCATATACCCACCAGGTACTCTTTCATCCTTACACACACTCACCGGGCACTCCCTCATCCTTACACTCACCAGTAACACTCTCATCCTTACACACACTCACCGGGCACTCCCTCATCCTTGCACACACTCACCAGTAACACTCTCATCCTTACACACACTCACCGGGCACTCTCTGATCGTTACACATATTCAGCAGGTACTCTTTCATCCTTACACATACTCACCAGGTACTCTCTCATGCTTGCACATACTCCCCAGGCACTCTCTCATCCTTACACACACCCACCAGGCACTCTCTCATCCTTACACACACTCACCGGGCACCTTCTCATCCTTACACATACTCACCGGGCACTCTCTCACCCTTACACATACTCACCAGGTACTCTCTCATCCTTACACATACTCACTGGGCACTCTCTCATCCTTACACATACTCACCGGGCACTCTCTCACTATTACACACACTCACCAGGCACTCTCTCATCCTTTCATATACCCACCAGGTACTCTTTCATCCTTACACATACTCACCAGGTACTCTTTCATCCTTACACACACTCACCCGGCACTCCTTCACACACTTACCGGGCACTCCCTCATCTTTACACACACTCACCAGTAACACTCTCATCCTTACACACACTCACCACGCACTCCCTCATCCTTACACACACTCACCAGTAACACTCTCATCCTTATACACACCCAGCAGGCACTCTCTAATCCTTACACACACCTAGCAGGCACTCTCTCATCCTTACACACACACACCAGGCACTCTCTCATCGTTACACACACTCACCGGGCACTTTCTCATCCTTACACATACTCACCGGGCACTCTCTCATCCTTACACATACTCACCGGGCACTCTCTCATCCTTACACATACTCACCGGGCACTCTCTCATCCTTACACACACTCACCAGGCACTCTCTCATTCTTACACACACTCACCAGGCACTCTCTCATCCTTACACATACTCACCGGGTACTCTTTCATCCTTGCACTTACTATGCAGTCTCTCATCCTTACACAAACTCACCAGGCACTCTCTCATCCTTACACATACTCACCGGGTGCTCTTTCATCCTTACACTTACCATGCATTCTCTCATCCTTACACAAACTCACCAGGTACTCTTTCATCCTTACACTCACCATGCACTTTCTCATCCTTACACATTACCATCATCCACTCTATCTCATTCTTTCATATATATATATGCACCAGGTACTCTGGTAACCGTACATTAACCAACCAGGCACTCTCCCACCTTTACGTATACCTTTCAGGCAGTTATTTTGTTTTATAATGTAAACTTGGTAATTTTTAGTAATATCATATGGAAAATAGTTTGCAATCAACAAACATACTGTATGTATTTTCATTAGGTTCAATTGATAACTAATGTCAACGTTTTTATGTATAATAAAATTAGTTTATATATAACGGAATGCCTATCAATCAATTCACAACATGCTGTGTATTTAAGCAATGTATTTATATGGGACTATGAGTGTGTAACATCATGATTATATAATGTGAAATCAACTAATCTAATTATATACACAATATCATAATTATATAAAATACATAATAGTTAGAAGTTTCTAACCTGGGGGTTGGTACCTAGATCATCCTACAGAATTTGTCAGGAAGTAGCACTTGATAACCTACAGCACTTGCCTCTATCTACGGTTCTGCATAAAACACTGTAGTTGATGAATATTCCTATCTCACTTATTAGTGATGGTCCACTGATTTTCCTGGTGCTCCAGACAAAGTCTCCTTGAGGGCATTTTGTCTAAACTTTCTGGTTCTCCTTTCCTTGAGATTGGACATCCATGAACTGGGTTTTATCTACATAGTAACTATGAAAGCTTCCACCTGGAACCTGACGACTGAGGCTTGGACTACTTAGCTTAAAATCTATTTTGAATATTTTAAACAAACAAAAAAGGGATTTTGTAGCTCTACGTCACCTTTTCCCTTAACCCCTTGGTGGAAGAAAGTACAAGAGGTTAAAAAAAACCATACAGGAAGAGATGCCCCCTATAAAATGTTGCCTGTTAATTACTGCGGTAAAGTAACATGGTTTTTTTGTATATGTAAATAGTTAAAAATGAATCACTTGTCTTTATCTCCAACATTAGAATTAAAGAACAACACATAAAAACAGCCTTTAAAATTAAAATTTCATGAAACAAATATTTATTGTTTGCTACCAGGCAAGGTTGTTTGTAAAGAGCATTAACAGCAGCAGAGAACAATATTCTCTAGAATGGCATTAATCTGCTTAATATCTTTTGTGTTATTCTATGTTTTATTCCTTTTGTTTTCATTGTCTTAGAGCCTTATTTCTTGTTTCTTTAATAGTCTCTTATCCATTTTGTTGTCACTCTTCCGGGGTGATAGGGCCATTATTGTGAAGAATGATTGCATTGGGTTCTATTTGACGGCTCGGTCTTTGATGGCGCTAACATACTGCTAGAGCAGGTCTGTTTGCTCTTATTCCAAGTTCTGCAGCATCATTTATCAGCTGGGTTAGTTGCCCATCATCGCTCTAGTACAAACCAACTGATCTTTATGTCTCTTTATATCAGATACTCTGAGGGTTTTGTTGGTCCTACCTTGTTCACTTTTTTTCTGAAAAGTTTACAGGGCTCTGTAATGATGGTGATGATTATTTTCATTTATAATAGTAAGAATAAAGAACAACTTATCTGTATTGCACAAAATACTTGCTAGATAGAAATTGTGGCTTTAAAAAATAAAAGCATAGCAGTTGTATCACTATTTCTTCTGTTATGTGTGATCAGTCCACGGGTCATCATTACTTCTGGGATATTATCTGCTCCCCTACAGGAAGTGCAAGAGGATTCACCCAGCAGAGTTGCTATATAGCTCCTCCCCTCTACGTCACCTCCAGTCATTCTCTTGCACCCAAAGACTAGATAGGAGGTGTGAGAGGACTATGGTGATTATACTTAGTTTTTATAACTTCAATCAAAAGTTTGTTATTTTACAATAGCACCGGAGCGTGTTATTACTTCTCTGGCAGAGTTTGAAGAAGAATCTACCAGAGTTTTTCTTATGATTTTAACCGGAGTAGTTAAGATCATATTGCTGTTTCTCGGCCATCTGAGGGAGGTAAAAGCTTCAGATCAGGGGACAGCGGGCAGTTGAATCTGCATTGAGGTATGTAGCAGTTTTTATTTTCTGAATGGAATTGATGAGAAAATCCTGCCATACCGTTATAATGACATGTATGTATACTCTACGCTTCAGTATTCTGGGGATGGTATTTCACCGGAATTACTCTGTAAAAGTACATTAAACCTTTTAATAGGTATTTAATTCATGTTAAACGTTTTTGCTGGAATGTAGAATCGTTTGCATTTCTGAGGTACTGAGTGAATAAATATTTGGGCATTATTTTTCCACTTGGCAGTTTGCTTGTTTTGATTATGACAGTTTCGTTTCTCTCTCACTGCTGTGTGTGAGGGGGAGGGGCCGTTTTTGGCGCTCTTTGCTACGCATCAAAAATTTCCAGTCAGTTACTCTTGTATTTTCTGCATGATCCGGTTCATCTCTAACAGAACTCAGGGGTCTTCAAACTTCTTTTGAAGGGAGGTAGATTCTCTCAGCAGAGCTGTGAGACTTATGTAGTGACTGTGCTTTAAAACGTTGCTCTGTGATTTTTATGTTTAAAATTTAATTAGTGTTACTTTACTAATGGGAACAAACCTTTGCTAACAAGTTGTGTTGTTTTTAAAAGGTGATGCTATAACTGTTTTTCAGTTCATTATTTAAACTGTCATTTAATCGTTTAGTGCTTCTTTGAAGCACAGTACGTTTTTGTTAAATAAGATTGTAACCAAGTTGCATGTTTATTGCTAGTGTGTTAAACATGTCTGATTCAGAGGAAGATACCTGTGTCATTTGTTCCAATGCCAAGGTGGAGCCCAATAGAAATTTATGTACTAACTGTATTGATGCTACTTTAAATAAAAGCCAATCTGTACAAATTGAACAAATTTCACCAAACAGCGAGGGGAGAGTTATGCCGTCTAACTCGCCTCACGTGTCAGTACCTGCGTCTCCCGCCCGGGAGGTGCGTGATATTATGGCGCCTAGTACATCTGGGCAGCCATTACAGATAACATTACAAGATATGGCTACTGTTATGACTGAAGTTTTGGCTAAGTTACCAGAACTAAGAGGCAAGCGTGATCACTCTGGGGTGAGAACTGAGTGCGCTGATAATTCTAGGGCCATGTCTGATACTGCGTCACAGCTTGCAGAGCATGAGGACGGAGAGCTTCATTCTGTAGGTGACGGTTCTGATCCAAGCAGATTGGATTCAGATATTTCAAATTTTAAATTTAAATTGGAAAACCTCCGTGTATTACTAGGGGAGGTCTTAGCGGCTCTTAACGATTGTAACACTGTTGCAATACCAGAGAAAATGTGTAGGTTGGATAAATACTTTGCGGTACCGGCGAGTACTGACGTTTTTCCTATACCTAAGAGATTAACTGAGATTGTTACTAAGGAGTGGGATAGACCCGGTGTGCCGTTCTCACCCCCTCCTATATTTAGAAAGATGTTTCCAATAGACGCCACCACACGGGACTTATGGCAAACGGTCCCTAAGGTGGAGGGAGCAGTTTCTACTTTAGCTAAGCGCACCACTATCCCGGTGGAGGATAGCTGTGCTTTTTCAGATCCTATGGATAAAAAATTAGAGGGTTACCTTAAGAAAATGTTTGTTCAACAAGGTTTTATATTGCAACCCCTTGCATGCATCGCGCCGATTACGGCTGCGGCAGCATTTTGGATTGAGTCTCTGGAAGAGAACCTTAGTTCCGCTACGATGGACGACATTACGGACAGGCTTAGAGTCCTTAAACTAGCTAATTCATTCATTTCGGAGGCCGTAGTACATTTAACCAAACTTACGGCTAAGAATTCAGGATTCGCCATTCAGGCACGTAGGGCGCTGTGGCTGAAATCCTGGTCGGCTGATGTAACTTCTAAGTCCAAATTACTTAATATACCTTTCAAGGGGCAAACTTTATTTGGGCCCGGTTTGAAAGAAATTATCGCTGACATTACAGGAGGTAAGGGCCACGCTCTACCTCAAGACAAAGCCAAAGCTAAGGCTAGACAGTCTAATTTTCGTCCCTTTCGGAACTTCAAAGCAGGTGCAGTATCAACTTCCACTGCACCAAAACAGGAAGGAGCTGTTGCTCGTTACAGACAAGGCTGGAAACCTAACCAGTCCTGGAATAAGGGCAAGCAGGCCAGAAAACCTGCTGCTGCCCCTAAGACAGCATGAACCGAGGGCCCCCGATCCGGGACCGGATCTAGTGGGGGGCAGACTCTCTCTCTTCGCCCAGGCTTGGGCAAGAGATGTCCAGGATCCCTGGGCGCTAGAGATCATATCTCAGGGATACCTTCTAGACTTCAAATTATCTCCCCCAAGAGGGAGATTTCATCTGTCAAGGTTGTCAACAAACCAAATAAAGAAAGACGCGTTTCTACGCTGTGTACAAGATCTATTATTAATGGGAGTGATCCATCCGGTTCCGCGGTCGGAACAAGGACAAGGGTTTTACTCAAACCTGTTTGTGGTTCCCAAAAAAGAGGGAACTTTCAGGCCAATCTTGGATTTAAAGATCCTAAACAAATTCCTAAGAGTTCCATCGTTCAAAATGGAAACTATTCGGACAATCTTACCCATGATCCAAAAGGGTCAGTACATGACCACAGTGGATTTAAAGGATGCTTACCTTCACATACCGATTCACAAAGATCATTTCCGGTATCTAAGGTTTGCCTTCTTAGACAGGCATTACCAGTTTGTAGCCCTTCCATTCGGATTGGCTACGGCTCCAAGAATCTTCACAAAGGTTCTGGGTGCCCTTCTAGCGGTTCTGAGACCGCGAGGAATTTCGGTAGCTCCGTACCTAGACGACATTCTGATTCAAGCTTCAAGCTTTCAAACTGCCAAGTCTCATACAGAGTTAGTTCTGGCATTTCTAAGGTCGCATGGATGGAAAGTGAACGAAAAGAAGAGTTCTCTCTTGCCTCTCACAAGAGTTCCATTCTTGGGGACTCTTATAGATTCTGTAGAAATGAAGATTTATCTGACAGAAGACAGATTAACAAAGCTTCTGAATGCATGCCGTGTCCTTCATTCCATTCTACTCCCGTCAGTAGCTCAATGCTTGGAGGTGATCGGCTTAATGGTAGCAGCAATGGACATAGTACCCTTTGCACGCCTACATCTCAGACCGCTGCAATTGTGCATGCTGAGTCAGTGGAATGGGGATTACTCAGATTTGTCCCCCACTCTGAATCTGGATCAAGAGACCAGAAACTCTCTTCTATGGTGGTTTTCTCGGCCACATCTGTCCAGGGGGATGCCGTTCAGCAGGCCGGACTGGACAATTGTAACAACAGACGCCAGCCTTCTAGGTTGGGGCGCTGTCTGGAATTCTCTGAAGGCTCAGGGACAATGGAGTCAGGAGGAAAGTCTCCTGCCAATAAACATTCTGGAATTGAGAGCAGTTCTCAATGCCCTTCTAGCTTGGCCCCAGTTAAAGACTCGGGGGTTCATCAGGTTTCAGTCGGACAACATCACGACTGTAGCTTACATCAACCATCAGGGAGGGACAAGAAGCTCCCTAGCAATGATAGAAGTATCAAAGATAATTCGCTGGGCAGAGTCTCACTCTTGCCACCTGTCAGCAATCCACATCCCGGGAGTGGAGAACTGGGAGGCGGATTTCTTGAGTCGCCAGACTCTTCATCCGGGGGAGTGGGAACTTCATCCGGAGGTCTTTGCCCAAATACTTCGACGTTGGGGCAAACCAGAGATAGATCTCATGGCGTCTCGCCAGAACGCCAAACTTCCTCGCTACGGATCCAGATCCAGGGATCCGGGAGCGGTTCTGATAGATGCTTTGACAGCACCTTGGAACTTCAGGATGGCTTATGTGTTTCCACCCTTCCCGCTGCTTCCTCGATTAATTGCCAAGATCAAACAGGAGAGAGCATCAGTGATTCTAATAGCGCCTGCATGGCCGCGCAGGACTTGGTATGCAGATCTAGTGGACATGTCATCCTGTCCGCCTTGGTCTCTACCTCTAAGACAGGACCTTCTGATTCAGGGTCCATTCAAACATCAAAGTCTAACTTCCCTGAAGCTGACTGCTTGGAAATTGAACGCTTGATTTTATCAAAACGTGGTTTTTCTGAGTCGGTTATTGATACCCTGATACAGGCTAGGAAGCCTGTTACCAGAAAGATTTACCATAAAATATGGCGTAAATACCTATACTGGTGTGAATCCAAAGATTACTCCTGGAGTAAGGTTAGGATTCCTAGGATATTGTCTTTTCTACAAGAAGGTTTAGAAAAGGGTTTATCGGCTAGCTCATTAAAGGGACAGATCTCAGCTCTGTCCATCTTGTTACACAGGCGTCTGTCAGAAAATTCAGACATCCAGGCCTTTTGTCAGGCTTTAGCTAGGATCAAGCCTGTGTTTAAAACTGTTGCTCCGCCATGGAGTTTAAACTTAGTTCTTAACGTTTTACAGGGTGTTCCGTTTGAACCCCTTCATTCCATTGATATAAAATTATTATCTTGGAAAGTTCTATTTTTAATGGCTATTTCCTCGGCTCGAAGAGTCTCTGAGTTATCAGCCCTACATTGTGATTCTCCTTATCTGATCTTTCACTCAGACAAGGTAGTTCTGCGTACTAAACCTGGTTTCTTACCTAAGGTTGTCTCTAACAGGAATATCAATCAAGAGATTGTTGTTCCATCCTTGTGTCCAAATCCTTCTTCAAAGAAGGAACGTCTTCTACACAATCTGGATGTAGTTCGTGCCCTCAAGTTCTACTTGCAGGCAACTAAAGATTTTCGCCAAACTTCTTCCCTGTTTGTCGTTTATTCTGGACAGAGGAGAGGTCAAAAAGCTTCTGCTACCTCTCTCTCTTTTTGGCTTCGTAGCATAATACGTTTAGCCTATGAGACTGCTGGACAGCAGCCTCCTGAAAGAATTACAGCTCATTCCACTAGAGCTGTGGCTTCCACTTGGGCCTTTAAGAATGAGGCCTCTGTTGAACAGATTTGCAAGGCTGCAACTTGGTCTTCGCTTCATACTTTTTCCAAATTTTACAAATTTGACACTTTTGCTTCTTCGGAGGCTATTTTTGGGAGAAAGGTTCTTCAGGCAGTGGTTCCTTCTGTATAATGAGCCTGCCTATCCCTCCCGTCATCCGTGTACTTTTGCTTTGGTATTGGTTTCCCAGAAGTAATGATGACCCGTGGACTGATCACACATAACAGAAGAAAACATAATTTATGCTTACCTGATAAATTCCTTTCTTCTGTTGTGTGATCAGTCCACGGCCCGCCCTGTTTTTTAAGGCAGGTAAATATTTTTTAAATTATAATTCAGTCACCACTACACCCTTGGCTTCTCCTTTCTCGTTGGTCTTTGGTCGAATGACTGGAGGTGACGTAGAGGGGAGGAGCTATATAGCAACTCTGCTGGGTGAATCCTCTTGCACTTCCTGTAGGGGAGCAGATAATATCCCAGAAGTAATGATGACCCGTGGACTGATCACACAACAGAAGAAAGGAATTTATCAGGTAAGCATAAATTATGTTTTTATTGTGGGTATTTTCTTCTTTTTTCTCTCTCATTTTTTAACTATGCTTACTTAAATTAGAGATACTTTCTTGCTTTGTATTTAGTCTATTTCTCTTGTTAAGTGTATCCAGTCCACGGATCATCCATTACTTATGGGATATTCTCCTTCCCAACAGGAAGTTGCAAGAAGATCACCCACAGCAGAGCTGCTATATAGCTCCTCCCCTAACTGTCATACCCAGTCATTCTCTTGCAAGCCTCAACCAAGATGGAGGTCGTAAGAGGAGTGTGGTGTTTTATACTTAGTTTATTCTTCAATCAAAAGTTTGTTATTTTTAAATGGTGCCGGAGTGTACTGTTTATCTCAGGCAGTATTTAGAAGAAGAATCTGCCTGCGTTTTCTATGATCTTAGCAGAAGTAACTAAGATCCTTTGCTGTTCTCACATATTCTGAGGAGTGAGGTAACTTCAGAGAGGGAATGGCGTGCAGGTTTTCCTGCAATAAGGTATGTGCAGTTAATATTTTTCTAGGGATGGAATTTGCTAGAAAATGCTGCTGATACCGAACTAATGAAAGTAAAGCCTTAAATGCAGTGAGAGCTACTGGTATCAGGCTTATTAATAGAGATGCATACTGTTATAAAAATGTAATATAAAACGTTTGCTGGCATGTTTAATTGTTTTTATATGTATTTGGTGATAAAACTTATTGGGGCCTAGTTTTTTTCCACATGGCTGGCTTGAATTTTGCCTAGAAACAGTTTCCTTAGGCTTTCCACTGTTGTAATATGAGTGGGAGGGGACTATTTTGCCGTTTTTTTGCACAGCAAAAATTACAGACACAGACATCTAGCTTCTTCCTGTATGATCCAGGACATCTCTGGGGGGCTCAAAAGGCTTCAAAGTCTTTTTTGAGGGAGGTAAAAAGCCACAGTAGAGCTGTGGCAGTTGTGACTGTTTAAAAAAACAAACAAAAAAACCCCAAAAACGTTTTTGTCTTTTATTATTCTGTTTTGGGTATTAAGGGGTTAATCATCCATTTGCAAGTGGGTGCAATGCTCTGCTATCTTGTTACATACACTGTAAAAATTTCGTTAGTGTAACTGCCTTTTTTCACTGTTATTTCAAATTTTGACAAAATTTGTGTTTCTTAAAGGTGCAGTAACGTTTTTTATATTGCTTGTAAACTTGTTTAAAGTGTTTTCCAAGCTTGCTAGTCTCATTGCTAGTCTGTTTAAACATGTCTGACACAGAGGAAACTACTTGTTCATTATGTTTGAAAGCCATGGTGGAGCCCCATAGGAGAATGTGTACTAAATATATTGATTTCACCTTAAACAGTAAAGATCAGTCTTTAACTATAAAAGAAATATCACCAGAAGATTCTGACGAGGGGGAAGTTATGCCGACTAACTCTCCCCACGTGTCAGACCCTTCGCCTCCCGCTCAGAGGATGCACGCTAATATGGCGCCAATTACATCAGGGACGCCCATAGCGATTACCTTGCAGGACATGGCTGCAATCATGAATAATACCCTGTCAGAGGTATTATCCAGGTTGCCTGAATTAAGAGGCAAGCGCGATTGCTCTGGGGTTAGGAGAAATACAGAGCACGCAGATGCTGTAAGGGCCATGTCTGATACTGCGTCACAATATGCAGATCATGAGGACGGAGAGCTTCAGTCTGTGGGTGACATCTCTGATTCGGGGAAACCTGATTCAGAGATTTCTAATTTTAAATTTAAGCTTGAGAACCTCCGTGTGTTGCTTGGGGAGGTATTAGCTGCTCTGAATGACTGTAACACATTTGCAGTACCAGAGAAATTTTGTAGGCTGGATAAATACTATGCGGTACCGGTGTGTACTGATGTTTTCTTTCATGTAATTAGCAAGAGTCCATGAGCTAGTGACGTATGGGATATACATTCCTACCAGGAGGGGCAAAGTTTCCCAAACCTCAAAATGCCTACAAATACACCCCTCACCACACCCACAATTCAGTTTTACAAACTTTGCCTCCGATGGAGGTGGTGAAGTAAGTTTGTGCTAGATTCTACGTTGATATGCGCTCCACAGCAAGTTGGAGCCCGGTTTTCCTCTCAGCGTGCAGTGAATGTCAGAGGGATGTGAGGAGTATTGCCTATTTGAATGCAGTGATCTCCTTCTAAGGGGTCTATTTCATAGGTTCTCTGTTATCGGTCGTAGAGATTCATCTCTTACCTCCCTTTTCAGATCGACGATATACTCTTATATATACCATTACCTCTGCTGATTCTCGTTTCGGTACTGGTTTGGCTATCTACTATATGTAGATGAGTGTCCTGGGGTAAGTAAATCTTATTTTTTGTGACACTCCTAGCTATGGTTGGGCACTTTGTTTATAAAGTTCTAAATATATGTATTCAAACATTTATTTGCCTTGACTCAGAATGTTCAACTTTCCTTATTTTTCAGACAGTCAGTTTCATATTTGGGATAATGCATTTTAATTTAACATTTTTCTTACCTTAAATTTGACTTTTTCCCTGTGGGCTGTTAGGCTCGCGGGGGCTGAAAATGCTTCATTTTATTGCGTCATTCTTGGCGCTGACTTTTTTGGCGCAAAAATTCTATTTCCGTTTCCGGCGTCATACGTGTCGCCGGAAGCTGCGTCACTTTTTTGACGTTATTTTGCGCCAAAAATGTCGGCGTTCCGGATGTGGCGTCATTTTTGGCGCCAAAAAGCATTTAGGCGCCAAATAATGTGGGCGTCTTATTTGGCGCGAAAAAATATGGGCGTCACTCTTGTCTCCACATTATTTAAGTCTCATTTTTTATTGCTTCTGGTTGCTAGAAGCTTGTTCTTTGGCATTTTTTCCCATTCCTGAAACTGTCATTTAAGGAATTTGATCAATTTTGCTTTATATATATGTTGTTTTTTCTCTTACATATTGCAAGATGTCTCACGTTGCATCTGAGTCAGAAGATACTACAGGAAAATCGCTGTCAAGTGCTGAATCTACCAAAGCTAAGTGTATCTGCTGTAAACTTTTGGTAGCTATTTCTCCAGCTGTTGTTTGTATTGATTGTCATGACAAACTTGTTAAAGCAGATAATATTTCCTTTAGTAAAGTACCATTGCCTGTTGCAGTTCCTTCAACATCTAAGGTGCAGAATGTTCCTGATAATATAAGAGATTTTGTTTCTGAATCCATAAAGAAGGCTATGTCTGTTATTTCTCCTTCTAGTAAACATAAAAAATCTTTTAAAACTTCTCTCCCTACAGATGAATTTTTAACTGAACATCATCATTCTGATTCTGATGATTCCTCTGGTTCAGAGGATTCTGTCTCAGAGGTTGATGCTGATAAATCTTCATATTTATTTAAAATGGAATTTATTCGTTCTTTGCTTAAAGAAGTCCTAATTGCTTTAGAAATAGAGGATTCTGGTCCTCTTGATACTAAATCTAAACGTTTAAATAAGGTTTTTAAAACTCCTGTAGTTATTCCAGAAGTTTTTCCTGTCCCTGATGCTATTTCTGCAGTAATTTCCAAAGAATGGGATAATTTGGGTAATTCATTTACTCCTTCTAAACGTTTTAAGCAATTATATCCTGTGCCGCCTGACAGATTAGAATTTTGGGACAAGATCCCTAAAGTTGATGGGGCTATTTCTACCCTTGCTAAACGTACTACTATTCCTACGTCAGATGGTACTTCGTTTAAGGATCCTCTAGATAGGAAAATGGAGTCCTTTCTAAGAAAAGCTTATCTGTGTTCAGGTAATCTTCTTAGACCTGCTATATCTTTGGCTGATGTTGCTGCAGCTTCAACTTTTTGGTTGGAAACTTTAGCGCAACAAGTAACACATCGTGATTCTCATGATATTATTATTCTTCTTCAGCATGCTAATAATTTTATCTGTGATGCCATTTTTGATATTATCAGAGTTGATGTCAGGTTTATGTCTCTAGCTATTTTAGCTAGAAGAGCTTTATGGCTTAAAACTTGGAATGCTGATATGGCTTCTAAATCAACTTTACTTTCCATTTCTTTCCAGGGTAACAAATTATTTGGTTCTCAGTTGGATTCCATTATTTCAACTGTTACTGGTGGGAAAGGAACTTTTTTACCACAGGATAAAAAATCTAAAGGTAAAAACAGGGCTAATAATCGTTTTCGTTCCTTTCGTTTCAACAAAGAACAAAAGCCTGATCCTTCATCCTCAGGAGCAGTTTCAGTTTGGAGACCATCTCCAGTCTGGAATAAATCCAAGCCAGCTAGAAAGGCAAAGCCTGCTTCTAAGTCCACATGAAGGTGCGGCCCTCATTCCAGCTCAGCTGGTAGGGGGCAGGTTACGTTTTTTCAAGGAAATTTGGATCAATTCTGTTCACAATCTTTGGATTCAGAGCATTGTTTCAGAAGGGTACATAATTGGTTTCAAGTTGAGACCTCCTGCAAAGAGATTTTTTCTTTCCCGTGTCCCAGCAAATCCAGTAAAAGCTCAAGCATTTCTGAAATGTGTTTCAGATCTAGAGTTGACTGGAGTAATTATGCCAGTTCCAGTTCCGGAACAGGGGATGGGGTTTTATTCAAATCTCTTCATTGTACCAAAGAAGGAGAATTCCTTCAGACCAGTTCTGGATCTAAAAATATTGAATCGTTATGTAAGGATACCAACGTTCAAGATGGTAACTGTAAGGACTATCTTACCTTTTGTTCAGCAAGGGAATTATATGTCCACAATAGATTTACAGGATGCATATCTACATATTCCGATTCATCCAGATCACTATCAGTTTCTGAGATTCTCTTTCCTAGACAAGCATTACCAGTTTGTGGCTCTGCCGTTTGGCCTAGCTACAGCTCCAAGAATTTTTACAAAGGTTCTCGGTGCCCTGCTGTCTGTAATCAGAGAACAGGGTATTGTGGTATTTCCTTATTTGGACGATATCTTGGTACTTGCTCAGTCTTTACATTTAGCAGAATCTCATACGAATCGACTTGTGTTGTTTCTTCAAGATCATGGTTGGAGGATCAATTTACCAAAAAGTTCTTTGATTCCTCAGACAAAGGTAACCTTTCTGGGTTTCCAGATGGATTCAGTGTCTATGACTCTGTCTTTAACAGACAAGAGACGTTTAAAATTGATTACAGCTTGTCGAAACCTTCAGTCACAATCATTCCCTTCGGTAGCCTTATGCATGGAAATTCTAGGTCTTATGACTGCTGCATCGGACGCGATCCCCTTTGCTCGTTTTCACATGCGACCTCTTCAGCTCTGTATGCTGAAGCAATGGTGCAAGGATTACACGAAGATATCTCAATTAATATCTTTAAAACCGATTGTTCGACACTCTCTAACATGGTGGACAGATCACCATCGTTTAATTCAGGGGGCTTCTTTTGTGCTTCCGACCTGGACTGTAATTTCAACAGATGCAAGTCTCACAGGTTGGGGAGCTGTGTGGGGATCTCTGACGGCACAAGGAGTTTGGGAATCTCAGGAGGTGAGATTACCGATCAATATTTTGGAACTCCGTGCAATTTTCAGAGCTCTTCAGTTTTGGCCTCTTCTGAAGAGAGAATCAATCATTTGTTTTCAGACAGACAATGTCACAACTGTGGCATACATCAATCATCAAGGAGGGACTCACAGTCCTCTGGCTATGAAAGAAGTATCTCGAATTTTGGTTTGGGCGGAATCCAGCTCCTGTCTAATCTCTGCGGTTCATATTCCAGGTGTAGACAATTGGGAAGCGGATTATCTCAGTCGCCAAACGTTGCATCCGGGCGAATGGTCTCTTCACCCAGAGGTATTTCTTCAGATTGTTCAAATGTGGGAACTTCCAGAAATAGATCTGATGGCGTCCCATCTAAACAAGAAACTTCCCAGGTATCTGTCCAGATCCCGGGATCCTCAGGCGGAGGCAGTGGATGCATTATCACTTCCTTGGAAGTATTATCCTGCCTATATCTTTCCGCCTCTAGTTCTTCTTCCAAGAGTAATCTCCAAGATTCTGAAGGAATGCTCGTTTGTTCTGCTGGTAGCTCCGGCATGGCCTCACAGGTTTTGGTATGCGGATCTTGTCCGGATGGCCTCTTGCCAACCGTGGACTCTTCCGTTAAGACCAGACCTTCTGTCACAAGGTCCTTTTTTCCATCAGGATCTGAAATCCTTAAATTTAAAGGTATGGAGATTGAACGCTTGATTCTTGGTCAAAGAGGTTTCTCTGACTCTGTGATTAATACTATGTTACAGGCTCGTAAATCTGTATCCAGAGAGATATATTATAGAGTCTGGAAGACTTATATTTCTTGGTGTCTTTCTCATCATTTTTCCTGGCATTCTTTTAGAATACCGAGAATTTCTCCAACATAGGTGTGTCCGGTCCACGGCGTCATCCTTACTTGTGGGGATATTCTCTTCCCCAACAGGAAATGGCAAAGAGCCCAGCAAAGCTGGTCACATGATCCCTCCTAGGCTCCGCCTACCCCAGTCATTCTCTTTGCCGTTGTACAGGCAACATCTCCACGGAGATGGCTTAGAGTTTTTTAGTGTTTAACTGTAGTTTTTATTATTCAATCAAGAGTTTGTTATTTTGAAATAGTGCTGGTATGTACTATTTACTCAGAAACAGAAAAGAGATGAAGATTTCTGTTTGTATGAGGAAAATGATTTTAGCAACCGTAACTAAAATCCATGGCTGTTCCACACAGGACTGTTGAGAGCAATTAACTTCAGTTGGGGGAACAGTGTGCAGTCTCTTGCTGCTTGAGGTATGACACATTCTAACAAGACGATGTAATGCTGGAAGCTGTCATTTTCCCTATGGGATCCGGTAAGCCATGTTTATTACGATCGTAAATAAGGGCTTCACAAGGGCTTATTAAGACTGTAGACTTTTTCTGGGCTAAATCGATTCATTATTAACACATATTTAGCCTTGAGGAATCATTTTATCTGGGTATTTTGATATAATAATATCGGCAGGCACTGTATTAGACACCTTATTCCTTAGGGGCTTTCCCAAAGCATAAGCAGAGCCTCATTTTCGCGCCGGTGTGGCGCACTTGTTTTTGAGAGGCATGGCATGCAGTCGCATGTGAGAGGAGCTCTGATACTTAGAAAAGACTTTCTGAAGGCGTCATTTGGTATCGTATTCCCCTTTGGGCTTGGTTGGGTCTCAGCAAAGCAGATACCAGGGACTGTAAAGGGGTTAAAGTTTAAAACGGCTCCGGTTCCGTTATTTTAAGGGTTAAAGCTTCCAAATTTGGTGTGCAATACTTTTAAGGCTTTAAGACACTGTGGTGAATTTTGCACAATTCCTTCATGTTTTTTCGCAATTGCAGTAATAAAGTGTGTTCAGTTTAAAATTTAAAGTGACAGTAACGGTTTTATTTTAAAACGTTTTTGTACTTTGTTATCAAGTTTATGCCTGTTTAACATGTCTGAACTACCAGATAGACTGTGTTCTGAATGTGGGGAAGCCAGAATTCCTATTCATTTAAATAAATGTGATTTATGTGATAATGACAATGATGCCCAAGATGATTCCTCAAGTGAGGGGAGTAAGCATGGTACTGCATCATTCCCTCCTTCGTCTACACGAGTCTTGCCCACTCAGGAGGCCCCTAGTACATCTAGCGCGCCAATACTCCTTACTATGCAACAATTAACGGCTGTAATGGATAATTCTGTCAAAAACATTTTAGCCAAAATGAACACTTGTCAGCGTAAGCGCGGCTGCTCTGTTTTAGATACTGAAGAGCATGACAACGCTGATATTAATATCTCTGAAGGGCCCCTAACCCAGTCTGATGGGGCCAGGGAGGTTTTGTCTGAGGGAGAAATTACTGATTCAGGGAACATTTCTCAACAGGCTGAACCTGATGTGATTGCATTTAAATTTAAGTTGGAACATCTCCGCATTCTGCTTAAGGAGGTATTATCCACTCTGGATGATTGTGACAAGTTGGTCATCCCAGAGAAACTATGTAAAATGGACAAGTTCCTAGAGGTGCCGGGGCTCCCAGAAGCTTTTCCTATACCCAAGCGGGTGGCGGACATTGTTAATAAAGAATGGGAAAGGCCCGGTATTCCTTTCGTCCCTCCCCCCATATTTAAAAAATTGTTTCCTATGGTCGACCCCAGAAAGGACTTATGGCAGACAGTCCCCAAGGTCGAGGGAGCGGTTTCCACTTTAAACAAACGCACCACTATACCCATAGAGGATAGTTGTGCTTTCAAAGATCCTATGGATAAAAAATTAGAAGGTTTGCTTAAAAAG
The DNA here is from genome assembly GCF_027579735.1 of Bombina bombina. Taxonomy (NCBI): domain Eukaryota; kingdom Metazoa; phylum Chordata; class Amphibia; order Anura; family Bombinatoridae; genus Bombina; species Bombina bombina. The sequence continues at coordinate 1,200,561,199 of NC_069502.1, forward strand.
ATGTTTGTTCAGCAGGGTTACCTTCTACAACCAATTTCATGCATTGTCCCTGTCGCTACAGCCGCATGTTTCTGGTTCGATGAGCTGATAAAGGCGGTCGATAGTGATTCTCCTCCTTATGAGGAGATTATGGACAGAATCAATGCTCTCAAATTGGCTAATTCTTTCACCCTAGACGCCACTTTGCAATTGGCTAGGTTAGCGGCTAAGAATTCTGGGTTTGCTATTGTGGCGCGCAGAGCGCTTTGGTTGAAATCTTGGTCGGCTGATGCGTCTTCCAAGAACAAGCTACTTAACATTCCTTTCAAGGGGAAAACGCTGTTTGGCCCTGACTTGAAAGAGATTATCTCTGATATCACTGGGGGTAAGGGCCACGCCCTTCCTCAGGATCGGCCTTTCAAGGCAAAAAATAAACCTAATTTTCGTCCCTTTCGTAGAAACGGACCAGCCCAAGGTGCTACGTCCTCTAAGCAAGAGGGTAATACTTCTCAAGCCAAGCCAGCTTGGAGACCAATGCAAGGCTGGAACAAGGGAAAGCAGGCCAAGAAACCTGCCACTGCTACCAAGACTGCATGAAATGTTGGCCCCCGATCCGGGACCGGATCTGGTGGGGGGCAGACTCTCTCTCTTCGCTCAGGCTTGGGCAAGAGATGTTCTGGATCCTTGGGCGCTAGAAATAGTCTCCCAAGGTTATCTTCTGGAATTCAAGGGACTTCCCCCAAGGGGGAGGTTCCACAGGTCTCAGTTGTCTTCAGACCACATAAAAAGACAGGCATTCTTACATTGTGTAGAAGACCTGTTAAAAATGGGAGTGATTCATCCTGTTCCATTAGGAGAACAAGGGATGGGGTTCTACTCCAATCTGTTCATAGTTCCCAAAAAAGAGGGAACGTTCAGACCAATCTTAGATCTCAAGATCTTAAACAAGTTTCTCAAGGTTCCATCGTTCAAGATGGAAACCATTCGAACTATTCTTCCTTCCATCCAGGAAGGTCAATTCATGACCACGGTGGATTTAAAGGATGCGTATCTACATATTCCTATCCACAAGGAACATCATCGGTTCCTAAGGTTCGCATTCCTGGACAAACATTACCAGTTCGTGGCGCTTCCTTTCGGATTAGCCACTGCTCCAAGGATTTTCACAAAGGTACTAGGGTCCCTTCTAGCTGTGCTAAGACCAAGGGGCATTGCTGTAGTACCTTACTTGGACGACATTCTGATTCAAGCGTCGTCCCTTCCTCAAGCAAAGGCTCACACGGACATCGTCCTGGCCTTTCTCAGATCTCACGGATGGAAAGTGAACGTGGAAAAGAGTTCTCTATCCCCGTCAACAAGGGTTCCCTTCTTGGGAACAATTATAGACTCCTTAGAAATGAGGATTTTTCTAACAGAGGCCAGAAAAACAAAACTTCTAGACTCTTGTCGGATACTTCATTCCGTTCCTCTTCCTTCCATAGCTCAGTGCATGGAAGTGATCGGGTTGATGGTAGCGGCAATGGACATAGTTCCTTTTGCGCGCATTCATCTAAGACCATTACAACTGTGCATGCTCAGTCAGTGGAATGGGGACTATACAGACTTGTCTCCGAAGATACAAGTAAATCAGAGGACCAGAGACTCACTCCGTTGGTGGCTGTCCCTGGACAACCTGTCACAAGGGATGACATTCCGCAGACCAGAGTGGGTCATTGTCACGACCGACGCCAGTCTGATGGGCTGGGGCGCGGTCTGGGGATCCCTGAAAGCTCAGGGTCTTTGGTCTCGGGAAGAGTCTCTTCTACCGATAAATATTCTGGAACTGAGAGCGATATTCAATGCTCTCAAGGCTTGGCCTCAGCTAGCGAGGGCCAAGTTCATACGGTTTCAATCAGACAACATGACAACTGTTGCGTACATCAACCATCAGGGGGGAACAAGGAGTTCCCTAGCGATGGAAGAAGTGACCAAAATCATTCTATGGGCGGAGTCTCACTCCTGCCACCTGTCTGCTATCCACATCCCAGGAGTGGAAAATTGGGAAGCGGATTTTCTGAGTCGTCAGACATTGCATCCGGGGGAGTGGGAACTTCATCCGGAAATCTTTGCCCAAGTCACTCAGCTGTGGGGCATTCCAGCCATGGATCTGATGGCCTCTCGTCAGAACTTCAAAGTTCCTTGCTACGGGTCCAGATCCAGGGATCCCAAGGCGGCTCTAGTGGATGCACTAGTAGCACCTTGGACCTTCAAACTAGCTTATGTGTTCCCGCCATTTCCTCTCATCCCCAGGCTGGTAGCCAGGATCAATCAGGAGAGGGCGTCGGTGATCTTGTTAGCTCCTGCGTGGCCACGCAGGACTTGGTATGCAGATCTGGTGAATATGTCATCGGCTCCACCTTGGAAGCTACCTTTGAGACGAGACCTTCTTGTTCAGGGTCCGTTCGAACATCCGAATCTGGTTTCACTCCAGCTGACTGCTTGGAGATTGAACGCTTGATTTTATCGAAGCGAGGATTCTCAGATTCTGTTATCGATACTCTTGTTCAGGCCAGAAAGCCTGTAACTAGAAAGATTTACCACAAAATTTGGAAAAAATATATCTGTTGGTGTGAATCTAAAGGATTCCCTTGGGACAAGGTTAAGATTCCTAGGATTCTATCCTTCCTTCAAGAAGGATTGGAAAAAGGATTATCTGCAAGTTCCCTGAAGGGACAGATTTCTGCCTTGTCGGTGTTACTTCACAAAAAACTGGCTGCTGTGCCAGATGTTCAAGCCTTTGTTCAGGCTCTGGTTAGAATTAAGCCTGTTTACAAACCTTTGACTCCTCCTTGGAGTCTCAATTTAGTTCTTTCAGTTCTTCAGGGGGTTCCGTTTGAACCCTTGCATTCCGTTGATATTAAATTATTATCTTGGAAAGTTTTGTTTTTAGTTGCAATTTCTTCTGCCAGAAGAGTTTCAGAATTATCTGCTCTGCAGTGTTCTCCTCCTTATCTGGTGTTCCATGCAGATAAGGTGGTTTTACGTACTAAACCTGGTTTTCTTCCAAAAGTTGTTTCTAACAAAAACATTAACCAGGAGATTATCGTACCTTCTCTGTGTCCGAAACCAGTTTCAAAGAAGGAACGTTTGTTGCACAATTTGGATGTTGTTCGCGCTCTAAAATTCTATTTAGATGCTACAAAGGATTTTAGACAAACATCTTCCTTGTTTGTTGTTTATTCCGGTAAAAGGAGAGGTCAAAAAGCAACTTCTACCTCTCTCTCTTTTTGGATTAAAAGCATCATCAGATTGGCTTACGAGACTGCCGGACGGCAGCCTCCCGAAAGAATCACAGCTCATTCCACTAGGGCTGTGGCTTCCACATGGGCCTTCAAGAACGAGGCTTCTGTTGATCAGATATGTAGGGCAGCGACTTGGTCTTCACTGCACACTTTTACCAAATTTTACAAGTTTGATACTTTTGCTTCTTCTGAGGCTATTTTTGGGAGAAAGGTTTTGCAAGCCGTGGTGCCTTCCGTTTAGGTGACCTGATTTGCTCCCTCCCTTCATCCGTGTCCTAAAGCTTTGGTATTGGTTCCCACAAGTAAGGATGACGCCGTGGACCGGACACACCTATGTTGGAGAAAACAGAATTTATGTTTACCTGATAAATTACTTTCTCCAACGGTGTGTCCGGTCCACGGCCCGCCCTGTTTTTTTAATCAGGTCTGATAATTTATTTTCTTTAACTACAGTCACCACGGTACCATATGGTTTCTCCTATGTAAATATTCCTCCTTAACGTCGGTCGAATGACTGGGGTAGGCGGAGCCTAGGAGGGATCATGTGACCAGCTTTGCTGGGCTCTTTGCCATTTCCTGTTGGGGAAGAGAATATCCCCACAAGTAAGGATGACGCCGTGGACCGGACACACCGTTGGAGAAAGTAATTTATCAGGTAAACATAAATTCTGTTTTTACAGTTCCTTCAGGATGGTTTAGATAAGGGTTTGTCCGCAAGTTCTTTGAAAGGACAAATCTCTGCTCTTTCTGTTCTTTTTCACAGAAAGATTGCTATTCTTCCTGATATTCATTGTTTTGTACAAGCTTTGGTTCGTATAAAACCTGTCATTAAGTCAATTTCTCCTCCTTGGAGTTTGAATTTGGTTCTGGGAGCTCTTCAAGCTCCTCCGTTTGAACCTATGCATTCATTGGACATTAAATTACTTTCTTGGAAAGTTTTGTTCCTTTTGGCCATCTCTTCTGCCAGAAGAGTTTCTGAATTATCTGCTCTTTCTTGTGAGTCTCCTTTTCTGATTTTTCATCAGGATAAGGCGGTGTTGCGAACTTCTTTTGAATTTTTACCTAAAGTTATGAATTCCAACAACATTAGTAGAGAAATTGTGGTTCCTTCATTATGTCCTAATCCTAAGAATTCTAAGGAGAAATCGTTGCATTCTTTGGATGTTGTTAGAGCTTTGAAATATTATGTTGAAGCTACGAAATCTTTTCGTAAGACTTCTAGTCTATTTGTTATCTTTTCCGGTTCTAGAAAAGGCCAGAAAGCTTCTGCCATTTCTTTGGCATCTTGGTTGAAATCTTTAATTCATCTTGCCTATGTTGAGTCGGGTAAAACTCCGCCTCAGAGAATTACAGCTCATTCTACTAGGTCAGTTTCTACTTCCTGGGCGTTTAGGAATGAAGCTTCGGTTGACCAGATCTGCAAAGCAGCGACTTGGTCCTCTTTGCATACTTTTACTAAATTCTACCATTTTGATGTATTTTCTTCTTCTGAAGCAGTTTTTGGTAGAAAAGTACTTCAGGCAGCGGTTTCAGTTTGAATCTTCTGCTTATGTTTTTCGTTAAACTTTATTTTGGGTGTGGATTATTTTCAGCAGGAATTGGCTGTCTTTATTTTTATCCCTCCCTCTCTAGTGACTCTTGTGTGGAAAGATCCACTTCTTGGGTAGTCATTATCCCATACGTCACTAGCTCATGGACTCTTGCTAATTACATGAAAGAAAACATAATTTATGTAAGAACTTACCTGATAAATTCATTTCTTTCATATTAGCAAGAGTCCATGAGGCCCGCCCTTTTTTTGTGGTGGTTATGATTTTGTATAAAGCACAATTATTCCAATTCCTTATTTTATATGCTTTCGCACTTTTTTTCTTATCACCCCACTTCTTGGCTATTCGTTAAACTGAATTGTGGGTGTGGTGAGGGGTGTATTTGTAGGCATTTTGAGGTTTGGGAAACTTTGCCCCTCCTGGTAGGAATGTATATCCCATACGTCACTAGCTCATGGACTCTTGCTAATATGAAAGAAATGAATTTATCAGGTAAGTTCTTACATAAATTATGTTTTTCCTATACCTAAAAGGCTTACAGAAATTATTAGCAAGGAGTGGGATAGACCGGGTGTGCCTTTTTCCCCACCTCCTATATTTAGAAAAATGTTTCCAATAGACGCCACTACACGGGACTTATGGCAGACGGTCCCTAAGGTGGAGGGAGCAGTTTCTACTTTAGCAAAGCGTACTACTATCCCGGTTGAGGACAGTTGTGCTTTTTCAGATCCAATGGATAAAAAATTGGAGGGTTACCTTAAGAAAATGTTTATTCAACAAGGTTTTATTTTACAGCCCCTTGCATGCATTGCGCCTGTCACGGCCACGGCGGCATTCTGGTTTGAGGCCCTGGAAGAGGCCATCCATACAGCTCCATTGACTGAAATTATTGACAAGCTTAGAACACTTAAGCTAGCTAACTCATTTGTTTCTGATGCCATTGTTAATTTGACTAAACTAACGGCTAAGAATTCCGGATTCGCCATCCAAGCGCGTAGGGCGCTATGGCTTAAATCCTGGTCAGCTGACGTGACTTCGAAGTCTAAATTACTCAACATTCCTTTGAAGGGGCAGACCTTATTCAGGCCTGGTTTGAAGGAAATTATTGCTGACATTACACGAGGTAAGGGTCACACCCTTCCTCAGGACAGGGCCAAAGCAAAGGCCAAACAGTCTAATTTTCGTGCCTTTCGAAATTTCAAGGCAGGTGCAGCATCAACTTCCTCCGCTTCAAAACAAGAGGGAACTTTTGCTCAATCTAAGCAGGCCTGGAAACCTAACCAGTCCTGGAACAGAGGCAAGCAGGCCAGAAAGCCTGCTGCTGCCTCTAAGACAGCATGAAGGAACGGCCCCCTATCCGGCGACGGATCTAGTAGGGGGCAGACTTTCTCTCTTCGCCCAGGCGTGGGCAAGAGATGTTCAGGATCCCTGGGCGTTGGAGATCATATCTCAGGGATATCTTCTGGACTTCAAAGCTTCCCCTCCACAAGGGAGATTTCATCTTTCAAGGCTATCTGCAAATCAGATAAAGAAAGAGGCATTCCTACGCTGTGTGCAAGACCTCCTAGTTATGGGAGTGATCCATCCAGTTCCGCGGACGGAACAAGGACAGGGTTTTTATTCGAATCTGTTTGTGGTTCCCAAAAAAGAGGGAACCTTCAGACCAATTTTGGATCTAAAGATCTTAAACAAATTCCTCAGAGTTCCATCTTTCAAAATGGAAACTATTCGGACCATCTTACCCATGATCCAAGAAGGTCAGTACATGACCACAGTGGACTTAAAGGATGCCTACCTTCACATACCGATTCACAAAGATCATCATCGGTTTCTAAGGTTTGCCTTTCTAGACAGGCATTACCAATTTGTAGCTCTTCCCTTCGGGTTGGCTACAGCCCGAGAATCTTTACAAAGGTTCTGGGCTCACTTCTGGCGGTTCTAAGACCGCAAGGCATATCGGTGGCTCCGTATCTAGACGACATCCTGATACAGGCGTCAAGCTTTCAAGTTGCCAAGTCTCATACAGAGATAGTTATGGCATTTCTGAGGTCGCACGGGTGGAAAGTGAACGAGGAAAAGAGTTCTCTATCCCCACTCACAAGAGTCTCCTTCTTAGGGACTCTTATAGATTCTGTAGAAATGAAAATTTACCTGATGGAGTCCAGGTTATCAAAATTTCTAAATGCTTGCCGTGTTCTTCACTCCATTCCGCGCCCTTCGTTAGCTCAGTGTATGGAGGTAATCGGCTTAATGGTAGCGGCAATGGACATAGTGCCATTTGCGCGCCTTCATCTCAGACCGCTGCAATTATGCATGCTGAGTCAGTGGAATGGGGATTACACAGATTTGTCCCCTCTGCTAAATCTGGATCAAGAGACCAGAGATTCTGTCACGCTCAGCTGCTGGGAAGCTCTGCAGTCCTCTCTGTGAGCTTGATTGACAGGTGTCTGAGCCACCCCTTCCTGATGATGTGATGATGTCACAACCAGGCTTTTTATTCTGGCTTCCTGTTTCTCCAGTGTCCGTTTGTTTGTTAACTTTGAGGCTTCTGTTAGGATTTCGCTGAGGAATCTAACTGCTGCTTTTCTGTTGCCAATCTCTTCAAGGACTTACTATGCTGGATTAACCTTCAACCTCCTGAATACCTGTATCCAAACAATGCAAGTACTGTTTGTTTTGTGAAACTTTCAAACTTCCTGTTTACCTGCTGCAAAACCTGCATATTCAGTCTACTCTGTGTAGTGCAAACTATTCAAATACTGTTATTTCTGTGAATCCTTCAATCTGCATGATTACCTGTTTCCAAACTCTGCAAATACTATTATTCAGTGTAAACCTTCAAACTGCTGGATATCCTGTTGCCAATCTCCACAAGTACTGATTATCTGTGTTAATTAACCTTCAAACTACCAGCTTACCTGTTGCTATCACTGCAAGTTCTGACAACACAGTGTTAACCTTCAAACTACCTGATTACATGTTATTAATTCTGCAAGTTCTGACTACACAGTGTTTACCCTCAAACTGCCTGATTACCTGTTGCATACTCTGCAAAGACTGTCTACACAGTGTTAACCTTCAGACTGCCTGATAACAAATGACCTACTCCTGCATTATTAACTGTTTTCTGTTTTACCCTTCTTCTGTCTGAGTATAAGTGACTATCCCTGCTCTCCTGATTCTGTGGAAGGCATTTCCTGAAACCAGTTCCTTATTCAGAAGTCTATCTGGCTGATATCATGAATTACTTTGGCACAGGCTAACCCTGCTCCATATTGTGAGTACTTTGTTTTTTGGAGGTTGTCGTGGGGTCACGTCCTGGATTAAACTCAGAGTGCAAGGGTGTTGTTTAAGTTCGCCCTTGCATTTGGGTCTACTTCTGGATATTTCCTAACCTGACAGTACAAAGGGACCATAATATGGACCCTGACGAGTAATCCAGGGCTGTGGCTCTACAAGGGCAACTTCTAGGAAATCATTCTGCTCATTTGCAATCTTTGGATTCCAAGCTTGACCAGATTACTGCTCTGCTACATAACCTCTCCGCTCCTTCTCAAGCGACGGTGACTCCTGCTGCCACTGCTACTAGCACCAATGCTGTCTTTAATCCACCTCAAACTGTTGGACAGAATATACCACGAATCCCACTTCCAGATAAATATGACGGTAATCCTGAAGAATGCCGTGGATTCCTTAATCAGTGTCGTTTACACTTCAGAAACAATCCTCAAGTTTTTTCCAATTCTACTTCCAAAATCACCTTTATTATTTCTCTCTTGAAGGGTAAGGCTCTAGCCTGGGTGTCCCCTCTTTTAGAGAAGAATGATCCATTACTACAGGATGTGGAATTATTTGTGTCCATTTTTTCTTCTGTTTTTGACAAGCCTGGGAGGTCTGCAGCTGCTGAGGCAGGATTGTTGGATCTGAGACAGGGATCCCTTTCGGTAGCTCAATATGCTATTGAATTCAGGACTTTAGCCGCAGAGACTGATTGGAACCATGGAGCCTTACGGGCAGCCTTTCGCAAAGGACTTTGCGAACGCCTTAAGGATGAACTAGTATTTCGGGAACTCCCCGATACATTGGAGGGTCTTATCAATTTATGTATTACTCTTGACGCCCGGCATTCTGAACGTCTTCAGGAGAGAGATAGGAATCGGAGATCCTTTGTTAAATCTTCATTTCGTCCTCCTATTCAAACCTCAAGTCTTTCTAATAATAATTCCCAATCTCCTGAGTCTGTGGAACCCATGGAAGTAGGAGCTATTAAATTGTCAGAAGCTGAACGCCATAGAAGGCGTACTCTTGGGTTATGTCTGTATTGTGGTACCAAAGGACATTTACTGAAGGACTGTCCTATCCGGCCAGTAAAAGCCAAGGCTTAACTTTTGATAGAGGGACAGAGTTAAGCCAGAATCCCATGTCTTCCCTCAATTCTAAACTTTTTGTTCCTGTAACTATCTTTTGGAAACACCAAGTTTCGAGCTCAAGCTCTCATCGATTCTGGAGCTGCTGGAGTATTCATTGATTCAAACTTTGCTGACTCTCTCAGGATTCCTCTTCAAGCCAAGAAACAGTTAATTAAGGTAACTACTGTCAGTGGACAGCCTCTAGGTACTGGTATCATAAAACATTCTACCATTCCTCTTCTTTTGACTGTGGGCATACTTCATTCTGAAATTATTCGTTTTGATGTCATCTCTTCTCCCCACATACCATTGATTCTGGGGTTACCTTGGTTGCAGCTTCATGATCCAGTTTTCTCATGGTCTAAAGGAGAACTTATTTCCTGGGGAACTACCTGTTTCAAACATTGCCTGCAAAATCCCTCTAAACCATCCTGTCCTGTCGTAGCTATGGTGGAAGTTCCTGAATCATTGCCCAATTACTATCATGCCTTTAGTGATGTGTTTTCTAAAAAAGAGGCTGAGACGTTACCTCCACACCGGATATTTGACTGTCCTATCGAATTGTATTCAGGGGCTCCTCTACCTAAGGGAAGGACCTATCCCCTCTCTCGTCAAGAAAATGTCTCTCTTGAGGAATACATAAAGGACAACTTAGCCAGAGGATTCATTCGTCCTTCCTCTTCACCTGTGGGTGCAGGTTTTTTCTTCATTGGGAAAAAAGATGGAGGTCTTCGTCCCTGTATTGATTATCGAGCCTTGAATCAGATTACTGTCAAAAACAGCTATCCTTTGCCGCTCATTTCTGAGTTATTCGATCGTCTTCAAGGTGCTTCTATTTTTTCCAAGTTAGATCTCCGTGGGGCCTACAATCTGGTCAGAATCCGTAAAGGAGACGAATGGAAGACGGCATTTAACACTAGATTTGGTCACTATGAGTATCTAGTAATGCCATTTGGATTGTGCAATGCACCAGCAGTATTTCAGCACTTTGTTAACGAAATCTTCAGAGATTATCTAAATCAATTTGTTATCATTTACCTCGATGACATTCTAATCTATTCAAAAACATTACAGGAACATGTACATCATGTAAGACTGGTTCTTCAGAGGTTACGAGACAATTCCCTGTTCGCTAAATTGGAGAAATGCTCTTTTCATCAGAGTTCCATCCCCTTTTTGGGGTATATCATTTCTGAATCAGGTTTTGAGATGGATCCTGCTAAACTGTCGGCTATCAAGGTCTGGCCCAGACCAACTACTCTCAAATCCCTGCAGAGGTTTCTTGGCTTTGCCAATTACTATAGAAAGTTTATAAAGAACTTTGCTGACATCACGTCTCCACTCACTTCTCTTACTAAGAAAGGGCAAAATTGTAAGAACTGGTCCTCTTCGGCAGTACAGGCTTTTGAAACGCTAAAATCAGCATTTTCTTCTGCACCTCTTCTCAGTCATCCAATTCCTGATTTCCAGTTTATTTTGGAGGTTGACGCTTCCTCTATAGCAGCTGGAGCTGTTCTCTCCCAACGTGATCCGACTACCAGCAAGATACATCCTGTGTCGTTCTTTTCGAAAAAATTCAATCCTGCCGAGTTAAATTATGATGTGGGCAATAAGGAGCTTTTGGCTATAAAATTAGCTTTGGATGAATGGAGGCATTGGTTAGAGGGTACCAGTCAACCTTTTTTCATTCTGACAGATCACAAGAATCTTTTATACCTCCAAACAGCTACACGTCTCAATCCTCGTCAGGCTCGGTGGGCCTTGTTCTTCTCCAGGTTTAATTTTGTACTTTCCTATGTTCCTGGTTCAAAAAATTCCAAGGCAGATGCTTTATCTAGGCAGTTCCAATCTTCTGAACCTTCTCCATTGGATTCAGAACCTATACTACGTCCAGTCAAAGTTTTGGCTCAAGTATCCTCTTTTCCAGTACAGGCTTTACATGCTGCTCAAGTCCGGGTACCATCTTCTTGCAAACTACCTTCTGGTATCCTGTATGTACCCAAAGGATTACGTCTTCAGCTTCTACGTTGGGCTCATGACAACATTTCAGCAGGTCATCCGGGAATAACAAATACATTGTGGAAACTGAAGCAGCATGTTTGGTGGTCCACTATGAGGAGGGATGTTAAGGATTATATTGCTGCTTGTAGTTCTTGTGCTTCGAACAAACAATCTTCTCATCAACCGTTTGGTCTATTACACCCTCTTCCTATTCCTCATTACCCTTGGTCTCACTTATCCATGGACTTTGTTACAGATCTTCCTGTTTCTGCTGGAAATACGACCATTTGGGTAGTGGTGGATCGGTTCTCCAAGTCTGCTCACTTCATACCTCTTCCAGGCTTGCCTACAGCTCAAAGTCTTTCTGAACTCTTTGTTCTACATATATCTCGTTTACATGGTTTTCCCACGGACATAGTCTCAGATTGTGGAGTCCAATTTGTTTCCAAATTTTGGAGGTCTTTTTGTAAACACTTCAGAATCAACATATCACTTTCTACTGCACACCATCCTCAATCCAACGGACAGACTGAGCGTGTAAATCAAGCCTTGGAATCTTTTCTAAGACATTATGTAGACCATCACCACTCCAACTGGTCTCAGTTATTGCCTTTGGCGGAATTAGCTCACAACTCACGTTATAACGCCTCATTACAGACCTCTCCCTTTAAGGCAGCTTATGGATTTGAACCTAGAACCTTTCCTATGATTACCAGTTCTACTGAAGTCCCTGGAGCAGATCGTATAGTGAAAAATCTCAGTAATCACTGGCAACTCATTCGTCAAAATCTACTCTCTTCTTCCTTAAGACATAAGAAATATGCTGATCGCAGAAGGTGCAAGGCTCCTTTACTTCGTACTGGAGACAGAGTATTTTTATCCACCAGATTCATACGTCTAAAACAACCTTGTACCAAGTTGGGTCCTAAGTACATTGGACCTTTTCGAATTGTTTCCAGAGTTTGTTCTTCTGCATACCGCCTGGCCTTACCCAAGACTCTCAAGATCCATCCAGTGTTTCATGTCTCCCTACTCAAGCCAGTCATCTACAATCGGTACTCTATCAAGAGTAAACCACCTCCTCCACTTTCCGTAGAGGGAACTTCTGAGTTTGAAGTCAGCCAGATTCTCGATTCCAAGCTACGGGGCAATCGGCTGTACTACCTGGTCCATTGGAAGGGTTATCCTATCTCTGAACGATCTTGGGAACCGGCCTCTCATGTTCATGCTCCAGCTCTTGTCAAGTCTTTTCACAAGAAATACCCTGCCAGGCCCGGTCGGGTCCCCCGGAGGGGTCCTTGAGGAGGGGGCACTGTCACGCTCATCTGCTGGGAAGCTCTGCAGTCCTCTCTGTGTGCTTGATTGACAGGTGTCTGAGCCACCCCTTCCTGATGATGTCACAACCAGGCTTTTTATTCTGGCTTCCTGTTTCTCCAGTGTCCGTTTGTTTGTTAACTTTGAGGCTTCTGTTAGGATTTCGCTGAGGAATCTCTCTAACTGCTGCTTTTCTGTTGCCAATCTCTTCAAGGACTTACTATGCTGGATTAACCTTCAACCTCCTGAATACCTGTATCCAAACAATGCAAGTACTGTTTGTTTTGTGAAACTTTCAAACTTCCTGTTTACCTGCTGCAAAACCTGCATATTCAGTCTACTCTGTGTAGTGCAAACTATTCAAATACTGTTATTTCTGTGAATCCTTCAATCTGCATGTTTACCTGTTTCCAAACTCTGCAAATACTATTATTCAGTGTAAACCTTCAAACTGCTGGATATCCTGTTGCCAATCTCCACAAGTACTGATTATCTGTGTTAATTAACCTTCAAACTACCAGCTTACCTGTTGCTATCACTGCAAGTTCTGACAACACAGTGTTAACCTTCAAACTACCTGATTACATGTTATTAATTCTGCAAGTTCTGACTACACAGTGTTTACCCTCAAACTGCCTGATTACCTGTTGCATACTCTGCAAAGACTGTCTACACAGTGTTAGTTCTCAAACTGCCTGATTACCTGTTGCATACTCTGCAAAGACTGTCTACACAGTGTTAACTCTCAAACTGCCTGATTACCTGTTGCATACTCTGCAAAGACTGTCTACTCAGTGTTAACCCTCAAACTGCCTGATTACCTGTTGCATATTCTGCAAAGACTGTCTACACAGTGTTAACCTTCAAACTGCCTGATAACAAATGACCTACTCCTGCATTATTAACTGTTTTCTGTTTTACCCTTCTTCTGTCTGAGTATAAGTGACTATCCCTGCTCTCCTGATTCTGTGGAAGGCATTTCCTGAAACCAGTTCCTTATTCAGAAGTCTATCTGGCTGATATCATGAATTACTTTGGCACAGGCTAACCCTGCTCCATATCGTGAGTACTTTGTTTTTTGGAGGTTGTCGTGGGGTCACGTCCTGGATTAAACTCAGAGTGCAAGGGTGTTGTTTAAGTTCGCCCTTGCATTTGGGTCTACTTCTGGATATTTCCTAACCTGACAGATTCTCTTCTCTGGTGGTTGTCTCGAGTACACCTGTCCAAGGGTATGACCTTTCGCAGGCCAGATTGGACAATTGTAACAACAGATGCCAGCCTTCTAGGTTGGGGTGCAGTCTGGAATTCCCTGAAAGCACAGGTATCGTGGACTCAGGAGGAGAAACTCCTTCCAATAAATATTCTGGAGTTAAGAGCGATATTCAATGCTCTTCTGGCTTGGCCTCAGTTAGCAACTCTGAGGTTCATCAGATTTCAGTCGGACAACATCACGACTGTGGCTTACATCAACCATCAAGGGGGAACCAGGAGTTCCCTAGCAATGTTAGAAGTCTCAAAAATAATTCGCTGGGCAGAGTACCACTCTTGCCACCTGTCAGCAATCCATATCCCAGGCGTGGAGAACTGGGAGGCGGATTTTCTAAGTCGTCAGACTTTCCATCCGGGGGAGTGGGAACTCCATCTGGAGGTGTTTGCTCAGTTGATTCATCGTTGGGGCAAACCAGAGTTGGATCTCATGGCATCTCGCCAGAACGCCAAGCTTCCTTGTTACGGATCCAGGTCCAGGAACCCAGAAGCGACGCTGATAGATGCTCTAGCAGCACCTTGGTTCTTCAACCTTGCTTATGTGTTTCCACCGTTTCCTCTGCTCCCTCGACTGATTGCCAAAATCAAACAGGAGAGAGCATCAGTGATTCTGATAGCACCTGCGTGGCCACGCAGGACTTGGTATGCAGACCTAGTGGACATGTCATCCTTTCCACCATGTACTCTGCCTCTAAGACAGGACCTTCTGATACAAGGTCCTTTCAATCATCCAAATCTAATTTCTCTGAGACTGACTGCATGGAGATTGAACGCTTGATTCTATCAAAGCGTGGCTTCTCCGAGTCAGTCATTGATACTTTAATACAGGCACGAAAGCCTGTTACCAGGAAAATCTATCACAAGATATGGAGTAAATATCTTTATTGGTGTGAATCCAAGAATTACTCATGGAGTAAGGTTAGGATTCCTAGAATATTGTCTTTTCTCCAAGAGGGCTTGGACAAAGGATTATCAGCTAGTTCCTTAAAGGGGCATATTTCTGCTCTGTCTATTCTTTTGCACAAGCGTCTGGCAGAGGTTCCAGATGTCCAGGCATTTTGCCAGGCTTTGGTTAGAATTAAGCCTGTGTTTAAACCTGTTGCTCCCCCGTGGAGCTTAAACTTGGTTCTTAAAGTTCTTCAAGGAGTTCCGTTTGAACCCCTTCATTCCATTGATATTAAACTTTTATCTTGGAAAGTTCTGTTTTTGATGGCTATTTCCTCGGCTCGGAGAGTCTCTGAGCTATCGGCCTTACCATGTGATTCTCCTTATCTGATTTTTCATGCAGATAAGGTAGTCCTGCGTACCAAACCTGGGTTTTTACCTAAGGTGGTTTCTAACAAGAATATCAATCAAGAGATTGTTGTTCCATCATTGTGTCCTAATCCTTCTTCAAAGAAGGAACGTCTTTTACATAATCTGGACGTAGTCCGTGCCTTGAAGTTTTACTTACAAGCTACTAAAGATTTTCGTCAAACATCTACCCTGTTTGTCGTTTACTCTGGACAGAGGAGAGGTCAAAAAGCTTTGGCAACCTCTCTTTCCTTTTGGCTTCGGAGCATAATACGCCTAGCCTATGAGACTGCTGGACAGCAGCCCCCTGAAAGGATTACAGCTCATTCTACTAGAGCTGTGGCTTCCACCTGGGCCTTTAAAAATGAGGCTTCTGTTGAACAGGTTTGCAAGGCCGTGACTTGGTCTTCGCTTCACACTTTTTCCAAATTTTACAAATTTGATACTTTTGCTTCTTCGGAGGCTGTTTTTGGGAGAAAGGTTCTTCAGGCAGTGGTTCCTTCCGCTTAATCCTGCCTTGTCCCTCCCATCATCCGTGTACTTTAGCTTTGGTATTGGTATCCCATAAGTAATGGATGATCCGTGGACTGGATACACTTAACAAGAGAAAACATAATTTATGCTTACCTGATAAATTTATTTCTCTTGTAGTGTATCCAGTCCACGGCCCGCCCTGTCCTTTTAAGGCAGGTCTAAATTTTAATTAAACTACAGTCACCACTGCACCCTATGGTTTCTCCTTTCTCTGTTTTCGGTCGAATGACTGGATATGACAGTTAGGGGAGGAGCTATATAGCAGCTCTGCTGTGGGTGATCCTCTTGCAACTTCCTGTTGGGAAGGAGAATATCCCATAAGTACACAACAGAGAACTTGTTTAATCCATACAACGTTTCGGGATAGCACAGTGTCCCTTCTTTAGACAAACCAGAACACCTCTCAAGTGTAAGCTTATATAGCCACCCCGTGACCAATCAAATAGAAGCCCCACCCCATAAAACAAACATCATCTCTTGTGTACTAATCCCATACCGTTACTACAATCCACTAACCCTTATATCATGTCACCTCCAATGTACGCTCCAACACATCTATCATCTACTACATCATCCACAAATGCTGTTGTCCATTGAATGCTTGTTTCTTTGATATGTTTTTATGATCCATACAGCACCCTGACTGTTGGTAAGAGTGTGTGTGTGTGTGTATATATATATATATATATATATATATGTGTATATATATATATATATATATATATATATATATATATATATATATATGTGTATATATATATATATATATATATATATATATATATCACTCTCTTTCTCATATATATATATATACACACACTACCATATAAAACAATCTTAACCCAGACCAGATTCTGCAAAGAAACACCAACCATAAAATGCCTGCACCAAAAATAATCCTTTATTGAATTTCACAAAATATCTGTTTTTATATTTACCCCGCTCTCCAATTCATTAGGGTACTTAACATTTTTATTAGCTTAGAGAAGTATCTACCAGCCTTCGTATGGAGCTTGAAGGGCCGTGTTTCTGGAGAGCCTTCAAACTCGCCAGAAACACCAGTTCTGAAGCAGCGGTCTAAAGGCCGCTGCTCCATTACCTGTCTGACTGCTCTGAGGAGGCGGACAGAGATTGCGTGAAATCCACCTGATTGAATACGATTGGGTCGATTGACACCCCCTGCTAGCGGACGATTAGCCACGAATCTGCAGAAGGCGGCGTTGCACCAGCAGTTCACAAGAGCTGCTGGTGCAATGCTGAATGCGGAGAGCGTATTGCTCTCCGCATTCAGCGATGTCTGCCAGACATGGTCCGCTGATCGGATTATGTCGGACAGACATTTCATAAATAGGCCCCTTAACATCAACTGCACAACAAAATCAGGCTGAAGAAGTACTAATGAGCTCAAGAACCCGCGTTTGGTAAGCGCTACACTGAGACTGATGGAGAAGAGCTGCCGCAATTTATTTACACTGATCATGGTTACAACTACTTTATACGATTTTAAGATCCGACACACAGTCAATATGATTTGTAAATAAATATAGATGCATTTCTGTTCAACTCCATACTTTATTGAATACTTAAAGGGATATTATAATGGAAATGCTACATGTTCTCATTAGTTAGTTCATGTTACATTTAATGCTGAAGCACTGTGCATTTTGTAGGACTCATGTTGTTTTTAAAGCAAGCATCTTGTCATTCTGTGTCTGATTTAAGTTTGAAATGAAAGAAAAAAGGTTCTATTAATATCAATTTGCATTAATCTGATTGCCATTAAGAGAATGAATATAATGTTAGTGCATCACTAACCATAGCTAACACACAAATAGGTTAAATACATAGGTGAAGCCAGGAACTGATAGCCCATCAGCTCTCAAACAAGAAACTACTTATCACTGACGTGTGTATCTGACTATCACTCCTGATTTGCTTGCTAATAGCTCAGGATCTGCAGTGCTTGCAAGGGTTAAACACACAGGAAAATAGAACGTGCCCGTTTCATTTAAACAAATATCTTCAATTATAATTGTTAGTATAGATTGTGTTTGCTGAAATTATTTGTGGTTCAAATCCAGAGAATATTAACTCCAAAAGTCTTTGTTTAGATCCTGCAGTAAAGAAGAAGAGTATTTAAATAGTGGTGTTTTATAACAGCTGGTTCTGACTTCATTGAAGGACAATTCTGCTTCAATTACATGTGTGGTAATTTGTAAAACTCAGCATCACTAGAGGCAAGTTCACGACGCTGTGATTTTCTGGCTTGAAACCTTTTAAGAATTGATACCGACTGGTACTTTTATCTCATATCCTGGTGCTTTTGTCTCCAACAAACATATTCAGTTTTGATGAAAGAATAATGTTATTGCTACATACTGTGCAGTGTGATAACGTTTAAATTGTTAAATATTTGGGTTGTGGGTACATCACTTATTATTATATATATGAAATGTTTTTGAAGCCGGAGTGGGGCGTCCGTGCACCAATAACTGTTATTTACCTGCAGGAAACACCGATTTTGCAATAATAGTTCATGTGTTTGTCAGTGGTGTTTTTAGTTATCAGTAGCATCTAGGGGGTACAGTTGTGGGCTGTTTTCACTCAGTTTAAAGCTGGTTATATTTGGTCTGTTATCTACTAAAATAAACTCAGTGCATTTGTCAACTGAGTCCTATAGAAGGGGACCTGCTAACTAAATAGAAAAATAAAAAGGAAAAAAAATAACACATTCCGCAGTCTCTCCTAATAACACCACAATCACCAAAATAATTTAACAAGCATTTTTATTGATTTATATATATTTATGCAGTTGCATGTGAACATCTGTTCAAGGCTACAGATCACTTGAACTGGTACCTCATATCTTTGTGGATCTCAGTTATTTCCCAAAACCTCTACACATAGAAGATCCCCTGACTTCCATAAATTAAATCATAATATAAAAACAGAGGATATAGTTTATTCAATAAACATTACATAAGAAATGTAGCTTGTCTGGATTCTAGGGGCCCTATTCTCTGAAGCTGTCTGGTCTGGCCAGGCTGCTATAAGATACCACGTCATTGTTACGGCCCCCTTCAGAGATTGCTTGAAAGACAATTTGTACCTTGAGAAGTGTGTATCTCATTAAGGGGAGTTCACTTATGTTCTTTATGTGAAGGAGAGACACTTACTTTACAATATAATGCTCAGCAAAATAAGCTGATGATTCCTCTCCATGTCGGTGGGTTTTTAAAAACTGGACCCTGAATGAGAAATAAAGAAAGTTATGGAACCAGGAGTAGGTAACTTTGACTAACATTATTGTAGGTCCCTTGACCACAATTTTAGATCACTTAATTTTGCTTTATTATGCAGCAACTAGGTTAATAAAGAAAAAGAGAAATTATGATTTGTTTGGGTTGATTGTTGACCCTGATAATTTACTTGTTTGATTTGACGACCATTTTAAAGGGATGTCTACTCTTTAGATCATCTGTCTTTGTGTGTATGGCTTCTAATTTATTTTATTCATATCCTATAAATATTTCTCATGCTAAAGTGGCTAGACTGTACAACATGGTCAACTGGTGGCCCTTAAGCCTCATGTGGCCCTTTGCACCAATTTTTTCTGGCCCCTGGGAAAAAGTTAGAACTGAGAATGTGTGCCAGGGGTTTTGTGGTCCCAAGAAAAAAACAGAACTAGAAAAAGTTTGCTTTGGGAACTTCTGGTTGGTAGGAAAACTTAAATGAGCCTTCTGAAGGGGATATCAGCAGATGGAGCTTACCATTACTTAAAGGGACACTAAACCCAACATTTTTTCTTTTGTGATTCAGATAGAGCAGCAATTTTAAGCAACTTTCTAATGTACTCCTATTATCAAATTGTATAAGTTCTCTCGCTATCTTTATTTAAAAAGCGGGAATGTAAAGCTTAAGAGCTGACCAATTTTAGGTTCCATACCCTGGATAGTGTTTGCTTCTTGGTGACTACATTCAACCAACCAATAAGCAAGCGTAACCCAGGTTCTGAACCAAAAAGTGCCTGCTCCTAAGCTTTACATTCTTGTTTTTTATATAAAGATAGCAAGAGAACTTGCTCCTAAGCTTTACATTCTTGTTTTTTTATATAAAGATAGCAAGAGAACTTATAAAATTTGATACTAAAATATTCATCTGTTGCCCCCATTTATTAAGAATTAAGAAGCTGGTCCTTACTGATTTAATGCAAATATTTAAGTTTTACTGATCTTTGTTTATGGGTTTATATGGGCTTGAGTATTTTAACCTTACAACATATTCACATGTTCCCATTGAAGGGAGTGCACTTATTTATTGTTTATGGGTTTATATGGGCTTGAGTATTTTAACCTTACAACATATTCACATGTTCCCAGTGAAGGGAGTGCACTTATTTATTGTTTATGGGTTTATATGGGCTTGAGTATTTTAACCTTACAACATATTCACATGTTCCTAGTGAAGGGAGTGCACTTATTTATTGTTTATGGGTTTATATGGGCTTGAGTATTTTAACCTTACAACATATTCACATGTTCCCAGTGAAGGGAGTGCACGCTATTTATTGTTTATGGGTTTATATGGGCTTGAGTATTTTAACCTTACAACATATTCACATGTTCCCAGTGAAGGGAGTGCACACTATTTATTGTTTATGGGTTTATATGGGCTTGAGTATTTTAACCTTACAACATATTCACATGTTCCCAGTGAAGGGAGTGCACTTATTTATTGTTTATGGGTTTATATGGGCTTGAGTATTTTAACCTTACAACATATCCACATGTTCCCAGTGAAGGGAGTGCACTTATTTATTGTTTATGGGTTTATATGGGCTTGAGTATTTTAACCTTACAACATATTCACATGTTCCCAGTGAAGGGAGTGCACGCTATTTATTGTTTATGGGTTTATATGGGCTTGAGTATTTTAACCTTACAACATATCGACATGTTCCCAGTGAAGGGAGTGCACACTATTTATTGTTTATGGGTTTATATGGGCTTGAGTATTTTAACCTTACAACATATTCACATGTTCCCAGTGAAGGGAGTGCACACTATTTATTGTTTATGGGTTTATATGGGCTTGAGTATTTTAACCTTACAACATATCCACATGTTCCCAGTGAAGGGAGTGCACTTATTTATTGTTTATGGGTTTATATGGGCTTGAGTATTTTAACCTTACAACATATTCACATGTTCCCAGTGAAGGGAGTGCACACTATTTATTGTTTATGGGTTTATATGAGCTTAAGTATTTTAACCTTACAACATATTCACATGTTCTCAGTGAAGGGAGTGCACTTATTTATTGTTTATGGGTTTATATGGGCTTAAGTATTTTAACCTTACAACATATCCACATGTTCCCAGTGAAGGGAGTGCACTTATTTATTGTTTATGGGTTTATATGGGCTTGAGTATTTTAACCTTACAACATATTCACATGTTCCCAGTGAAGGGAGTGCACTTATTTATTGTTTATGGGTTTATATGGGCTTGAGTATTTTAACCTTACAACATATTCACATGTTCTCAGTGAAGGGAGTGCACACTATTTATTGTTTATGGGTTTATATGGGCTTAAGTATTTTAACCTTACAACATATTCACATGTTCTCAGTGAAGGGAGTGCACTTATTTATTGTTTATGGGTTTATATGGGCTTGAGTATTTTAACCTTACAACATATTCACATGTTCCCAGTGAAGGGAGTGCACTTATTTATTGTTTATGGGTTTATATGGGCTTGAGTATTTTAAGCTTACAACATATTCACATGTTCCCAGTGAATGGAGTGCACACTATTTATTGAGACATCTGCTTTGCAAATCAACCTGTATTGAAATTATTGTTCAGGATGGGAAGCTTCACAATGCTTAATTCCTTTGTGACAGCAGCAAACATTGGATAGCACAGGGTTAATCAATCCAAAAAAAAAGTTACATTATAAATAAAACCCACAGCTGTGTTCATCCTCTTCGCTTCTTTAGAGCACTTACTCGTGGGATTCACCGTATTAACCCCTGCTTGTGTATGTCAAACCCTTGTTACATAATGGATCCTTTCTTTCATGTAATTGGCAAGAGTCCATGAGCTAGTGACGTATGGGATATACAATCCTACCAGGAGGGGCAAAGTTTCCCAAACCTCAAAATGCCTATAAATACACCCCTCACCACACCCACAATTCAGTTTTACAAACTTTGCCTCCTATGGAGGTGGTGAAGTAAAGTTTGTGCTAAGATTTCTACGTTGACATGCTCTTCTCAGCATTTTGAAGCCCGATTCCTCTCAGAGTACAGCGAATGTCAGAGGGATTTGAAGGGAGTATTACCTATTGAATGCAATGGTTTTCCTCACGGGAGATCTATTTCATAGGTTCTCTGTTATCGGTCGTAGAGATTCATCTCCTACCTCCCTTTTCAGATCGACGATATACTCTCATATACCATTACCTCTACTGATAACTGTTTCAGTACTATATGTGGATGGGTGCTATATGTGGATGGGTGTCTTTCGGTAAGTATGTTTTTTATTACTTAAGACACCTCAGCTATGGTTTGGCACTTTATGCATTTATATAAAGTTCTAAATATATGTATTGTACTTATATTTGCCATGAGTCAGGTTCATGTATTTCCTTGTGCAGACTGTCAGTTTCATATTTAGGGAAAATAAACATATTAAGAAATATTTTTCTTACCTGGGGTTTAGTCTTTTTTTCAAATTGACTACATTTTTTCTTGAAAATTGCGGGCAGTACTAGGCCCGCGGGTGCGCCAAATGCTAGACTTTATTGCGTCATTTTTGGAGCGAAAAGTACGTCCGTTGACGCAGGTTCGTTGTTTCTGGCGTCGTAGTTGATGCCGAAGCCTTACACACAGTTGCATCGTTACTGACGCAAGTGTGTCATTTCCGGATATTGTTGGCGCCAAAAAAAATTCAGTTACGTTGTGCGTCATACTTGGCGCCAAATTTTTCATTAATTTAATACCCCATTGCTGTTTGCTTCTTGCCTTTTTCTATGTCAGAGGGCTATGTATTTGCATTTTTTCCCATTCCTGAAACTGTCATATAAGGAAATTGATAATTTTGCTTTATATGTTGTTTTTTCTTTTACGTTTTGCAAGATGTCTCAATCTGATCCTGCCTTAGAAGTATCTGTTGGAACTTTGCTGCCTGACATCGGTTCTACCAAAGCTAAGTGTATTTGTTGTAAGATTGTGGAAATTATATCTCTGAATGTCATTTGTAATAGATGTCATGATAAACTTTTACATGCAGATAATGTGTCCATCAGTAATAGTACATTGCCAGTTGCAGTTCCTTCAACTTCTAATGACAAATAAGTCAATTTATTTCTTCAAAAGATTCTTATGTTTTATAAGATTTTCTAACAGTGTATGCACCCAAGCACTTTACCAGACTGATTACAAGTGGTTCTCTATACCCTATAATAAACTTACAAGATATGAAAAGTTTTACCATATGAGACATTAGCAAATGCATTGTATATGCCAAAATAAGGCACTAAATATTTACCATACAAACTGGTCCATCCAAAAACAACTCTTAAGTAATATCTATTGTATTACTGTATAAGTGTAAGTTTAAAATTGTCTTTATTCAGCAATATAACTTTAAAACTACACAATAAAGACTAAAGTAACGCAAAGGATTTGACCTAATCAGTACCACTATATGTAGTAAAAATATATCCGAACATCGGCATGCATTAATGCACAGTTAGAAACACAAAGATATATTAAGTATCCAAGTAATGCATTATCCCCAAATCTGGGCACACTCACAGGTCCAGTAAATTATACCACAATTTCTCCACAAAGGAGTCCTTTGTAACTCGGCAGCCTACTCCTTTCCTGGCAAGTAACCTTTTCATTTCTTACTATTTACAATGACATTGATAAGAGTTTCCTTGTGTTTTTAAAATGCACGCATACACATCTTGATTTTATACAATTTAGGTTAAGAATAAAAGTTATGTTTTAATTTTAAAAAAAACCCCACCCCCTATTCTTTTCAGCCTATTTAGGTGTTCTATATATATTGAGGGGTGCAGAAGTGCTTGAAAAGTGCAACCTTGTAATCCCAATCTCTTTTGGGATTCAAACCCCAGTTTGTAAATTGTCTTGTTGCACAGGCACTGTAGCTCAGCAGTCATATTTATGACATGATTACCAGAGCGACCCTAATTCATTTTTGTAGTGCTTATGCTTTTTTCTCTCGCAACCTCTCCAGCTTTGTATGCTGAATCAATGGTGCAGGGATTATACAACGATATCACAATTAATATCCTTAAATCCCAATGTTTGACACTCTCTGACGTGGTGGTTAAATCACCAAGGGGCTTATTTTTTTCGGCCAACCTGGACTGTGATAACTACAGATGAAAGTCTTTCAGGTTGGGGTGCTCTTTGGGGATCTCTGACAGCACAAGGGGTTTGGAAATCTCAAGAGGCGAGATTACCAATCAATATTTTAGAACTCCGTGCAATTCTCATAGCTCTTCAATTTTGGCCTCTGTTAAAGAGAGAACCGTTTATTTGCTTTCAGACAGACAATATCACATCTGTGGCATATGTCAATCATCAGGGTGGGACTCACAGTCCCCAAGACATGAAAGAAGTATCTTGGATACTTGCTTGGGCAGAATCCAGCTCCTGTCTAATCTCTGCGGTGCATATCCCAGGTGTAGACAATTGGGAGGCGGATTATCTCAGCCGTCAGACTTTACATCTGGGGGAGTGGTCTCTCCATCCAGATGTGTTTTCTCTTGTAAGGTGTATCCAGTCCATGGATTCATCCATTACTTGTGGGATATTCTCCTTCCCAACAGGAAGCTGCAAGAGGATCACCCACAGCAGAGCTGTCTATATAGCTCCTCCCCTAACTGCCACCTCCAGCCATTCTCTTGCAGCTCTCGACAAGGGAAGTAGCTAGAGAGATGTGGTGAATTAGTGTAGTTTATCTTCAATCAAAAGTTTGTTATTTTTAAACGGTGCCGGCGTTGTACTGTTTTTTTACCTCAGGCAGAAATTAGAAGAAGAATTTCCCTGAGGTTTTTGATGAGCAGGTTGTAACTAAGGTCCACTGCTGTTCTCACACATAACTGAAGAGTATGGGGAAACTTCAGCTGGGGGAACGGCCTGCAGAATTAACTGCCCTGAGGTATGTTCAGTATATTTTTTTCTAGAGGATGATAAGAACTAGAAAATGCTGACAGTGCCTGATATAGTTAAGGTAAGCCTGATTGCAGTGATTTAATAAACGACTGGCATCATGCTTGCAGTAAAGGGTAATTTTCATATTACTTTCTATTATGGCTTAGTATGTAAAACATTTGCATATATATAAAGAACGTTTTTTTACTGAGGTGATAAATCTTTATTTGGGGCCTAGTTTTCCACATGGCTGTTATTTTACTCCTAGGAATAGTTTTTTAAGGCCCTCTGACTTTGAGTGCATGGTGGGAGGGGCCTATTTTCGCGCTCTAATTGCACAGTTGTTTTTACATTCTGAGACATCCAGCTTCCCTGAAGGAGTCCCCTGACATATTGGACCTCTGTAAAGGGTTTTAGTGCCTACAAAAGTCATTTTATGGGAAGGTAGGAGCCACAGTAGAGCTGTGGCAGTTTGCTTGTGACTGTTATAACGGTTTTTACCGGGTTTTTTTTGCAGTTTTTGTGTTTGTTTTTTTCCCTTAAAGGCACAGTACCGTTTTTTATATTCTGCTTTTTCACATTAATTAAAGTGTTTTCAAAGCTTGCTGGTCTCATTACTAGTCTGTTAAACATGTCTGACATAGAGGAAACTCCTTGTTCATTATGTTTAGAAGCCAATGTGGAACCCCCTCTTAGAATGTGTACCAAATGCACTGATCTTACTATAAGTTATAAAGACCATGTTCTGGCTTTAAAAGATTTATCACCAGAGGAAATTGACAAGGGGGAAGTTATGCCGACTAACTCTCCCCACATGTCAGAGCCTATAACTCCTGCTCAAGGGGCGCCAAGTACATCTAGCGCGCCCATTGCGTATACTTTACAAAACATGGCGGCAGTTATGAATCATACTCTTACAGAAGTATTGTCCAAACTGCCAGGGTTACAAGGAAAGCGAGACAGCTCTGGGGCTTGAACAAATACAGAGCTCTCTGACACTTTAGTAGCTATGTCCGATATACCCTCACAATGTGCAGAAGCCGAAGATGGAGAGCTTCTATCTGTGGGTGATTTTTCTGACTCAGGGAAGACACTTCAACCTGATTCTGATATGTCTACATTTAAATTTAAGCTTGAACACCTCCGCATGTTGCTCAGGGAGGTTTTAGCAACTCTGGATGACTGTGACGCCATTGTAGTCCCAGAGAAATTGTGTAAATTGGATAAATACTGCGCAGTGCCTGTTTACACTGATGTTTTTCCAATACCTAAGAGGTTTTCAGAAATTATTACTAAGGAATGGGATAGACCAGGTGTACCGTTCTCTCCCCCTCCTGTTTTTAAAAAGATGTTTCCTATTGATGCCGCTACACGGGACTTGTGGCAAACAGTCCCTAAGGTGGAGGGAGCAGTCTCTACCCTAGCGAAGCGTTTAACTATCCCTGTCGAGGACAGTTGTGCTTTTCTAGATCCAATGGACAAAAAATTAGAGGGTTACCTTAAGAAAATTTTTATTCAACAAGGTTTTATTCATCCAGATGTGTTTTCTCAGATTGTTCAGTTGTCGGGTCTTCCAGAGATAGATCTGATGGCCTCTCATCTAAACAAGAAACTTCCCAGATACCTGTCCAAGTCCAGGGATGTTCAGGTGGAAGCAGTGTATGTGCTGACACTTCCATGGTGTTATCAACCTGCTTACATCTTTCCGCCTCTAGTTCTTCTTCCAAGAGTGATCTCCAAAATCATCATGGAACAATGGTTTGTGTTGCTGGTGGCTCCAGCATGGCCACACAGGTTTTGGTATGCGGATCATGTTCGGATGTCCAGTTGCCAACCTTGGCCACTTCCGTTAAGGCCGGACCTACCGTCTCAAGGTCCATTTTTCCATCAGGATCTCAAATCATTAAATTTGAAGGTATGGAAATTGAATGCTTAGTGCTAAGTCATAGAGGTTTCTCTGACTCAGTGATTAATACTATGTTACAAGCTCGTAAATATGTCTCTAGAAAAATGTATTATCGAGTTTGGAAGACTTACATTTCATGGTGTTCTCATAAATTCTCTTGGTATTCTTTTAGAATTCCTAGAATTTTACAGTTTCTTCAGGATGGTTTGGATAAAGGTTTGTCAGCAAGTTCCTTGAAGGGACAAATCTCTGCTCTTTCTGTTTTATTTCACAGAAAGATGGCTAAACTTCCTGATATTCACCGTTTTGTACAGGCTTTAGTTCGTATTAAGTCTGTCATTAAATCAATATCTCCCAAACCTTAAAATGCCTATAAATACACCCCTCACCACACCCACAATTCAGTTTTACAAACTTTGCCTCCCGTGGAGGTGGTGAAGTAAGTTTGTGCTAGATTCTACGTTGATATGCGCTTCACAGCAGGCTGGACATTAAAATTACTTTCTTGGAAAGTATTGTTCCTTTTGGTTATCTCTTCTGCTAGTAGAGTTTCTGTGTTTTCTGCTCTTTCTTGTGGATCTCCTTTTCTGATTTTTCATCAGGGTAAGGCAGTGTTCCTTCCTGTTATTCATTATTTTGTTCAGGCTTTGGTTCTTATCAAACCTGTCATTAAGCCAATTTCTCCTCCTTGGAGTTTTAATTTGGTTCTAAAGGCTTTACAGGCTCTTCTATTTGAGCATATGCTTTCTCTAGACATTATTTTCTTTCACGGAAAGTATTGTTCTTTTTAGACATCTCTTCAGCTAGAACAATTTGTAATTATCTGTTCTTTCTTTTTCTGATTTTTTCATCAGGATAAGGTGGTTTTTGCTATCCTCATTTCAATTTTTTCCTAAAGTTGTGATTTCTATTAACATTAGGGAGGAATTATTGTCTTTTACTAAGACTTCTTTGGTAAGATGCTTACATTCTTTGGATATGGTAAGAGTTTTGAAATCTTATGTTGAAGCTATTCAGATTTCAGATAGTCTTCTAGTCTATTTGTTATCTTTTCTGGTGTTAGGAAGGTCAAAAGGCTTCTGCCATTTATTTGGCATCTTGCTTAAACTTTTGATTCATCATGCTTATTTGGAGTCGGGTGGATTCCCGCCTCGGAGGATTATGGCTCATTCTACTAGGTAAGTTTCTACTTCCTGGGCTTTTTAAGAATGAAGCTTCTGTTGATCAGATTTGCAAAGCAATGACTTGGTCTTCTTTGCATATTTTTACTAAATTCTACCATTTTGATGTTTTCTCTTCTTTAGAAGCAGTTTTGGTAGAATGGTACTTCAGGCAGCTGTTTCCGTTTGATTCTTCTGCTTATATTTTCAGTTTTTTTCATTATAAAAATTGAAACTTTTTTGATTTGGGTAGTGGATTAATTTTTCAGCGGAATTGGCTGTCTTTATTTTATCCCTCCCTCTCTAGTGACTCTTGCGTGGAAGTTCCACATCTTGGGTATTTATTATCCCATACGTCACTAGCTCATGGACTCTTGCTAATTACATGAAAGAAAACATAATTTATGTAAGAACTTACCTGATAAATTCATTTCTTTCATATTAGCAAGAGTCCATGAGGCCCACCCTTTTTTGTGGTGGTTATGATTTTTTGTATAAAGCACAATTATTCCAATTCCTTATTTTTTTGATGCTTTCGCTCCTTTTTTATCACCCCACTTCTTGGCTATTCGTTAAACTGAATTGTGGGTGTGGTGAGGGGTGTATTTATAGGCATTTTAAGGTTTGGGAAACTTTGCCCCTCCTGGTAGGAATGTATATCCCATAAGTCACTAGCTCATGGACTCTTGCTAATATGAAAGAAATGAATTTATCAGGTAGGTTCTTACATAAATTATGTTTTTTCTTGAGTCTTTCCTGTTGAAAGTTGCTTATAAGCCTCTTATCATTGCTGCATGTAGTGCTGCTTTATTTGCAATCTGTGTTTTTTCTCTCTGGTTTTGACTGTTGTTTATTTTTAGTGACTAGTTTTGTTAGGGTGGATTTCCCTTACTTTGCACCAGTTCATGCACTGTAGCTTTGATTCCTGGTGCCCTTTACCATGGTACAAATACTTAAAGTGAAAGTCAATTTAGATGAATCGGTGCCCGGTTTTTAATAATCCTATTAAAAACAAGAGCACTTTAATTAATCAAAATTAAAATTTCACTTGTTTTCTTCAAATACCTTTAAATCCTGACAGCCGCTGCAGCGCTTCCTCTGCCCGTCGCAAGCCCTCTTTGCGGATCCAAAATGATGAATCCGGCTTCCTCCAATCACGGCGTTGCCCCCGGGTGGAAAGCCGTGATTGGAGGAAGCTGGATTCCTCATTTCTGACGTATGAAA
Source organism: Bombina bombina (assembly GCF_027579735.1). Lineage (NCBI taxonomy): Eukaryota > Metazoa > Chordata > Amphibia > Anura > Bombinatoridae > Bombina > Bombina bombina. Next base: position 1,200,590,309 of record NC_069502.1, read on the forward strand.
AGGCTTCCGACGGCCGGGGGAATCACTAAAGTGGCTGCCAGGATTAAAAGGTAAGTTTTTGAAGAAAACAAGTGAAATGTCAATTTTGATGAATTAAAGTGCCCTTGTTTTTAATAGGATTATTAAAAACCAGGCACCGATACATCTAAATTGACCTTCACTTTAATAAAAAAATATATATCTTACTGTTTCCCAGCAAATTTATACTAATACAGCTGCACTGGTTCATCTGTCTCAGTCCCTATCCTCCTTCTTTATTTTTTTTAATTTTTTTACTATTAATGTAGATTCATTTCAGATAATTTTGACATTGTGCTGTATCCTAGTGTCTTTGAATATAAGAGAACAATCAATGTACTCACTATAGAGTTTATCTAGCATTTGCCCCATACATTTGCAATTTAACATTAATATTTGCATTTGGTCACTGTTATTTTCTACTATGGAGATATAGTGGTCCCTAATTTTGGGAATTCACTTCTTGGCCACCAGAAGGAGGCAAAGAAACTCTACAACAAGTCTTTAAATATCCTTCCCACTTCCCTCTGTCTCCCAGTAGTTCTTTGCCTCGTCAACTAGAAGCAGGCAATGATAGAGGTGTTCCAGTTTTGAAGAATTACAGGGATGTTAATCCCAGAATTTCCCTCAATGGATTGTTCCTTGAAGAGAGGGCTTAAAGAGACTGGCTGTGCAGATATACACATTTCCTTGTTGGAGTTGTAGTCACAGGCCTGCCACGGGTGTTGCTGGGATAGTTCTTTGGCCTTCTCCTGTTTTGTCATGAAGTGTACTCTCTCAATATATCCCTTACTGTTAGTTACAGCACAGGATGGGCTATCTACTGTCTCCTAGGACCACCATAGGGGTTAGAACAGTGGAAGGGTCCGTTGCTGCGTAAGTACCCATATGCTCTCCCAGACCACAAGCCCTTAAAGGCTGCACTTGTTGTGTAGCATAGACCATGACTGCAGTACAGTGCCAGTAGTTACTCTTGTGGGGTAGTTTACATCTGTACTTGTACTATAGCACACCATACTGATATATTATATTGTGGACAGTAGACTATAAGACAGGGTAGTCTTTCTATTTACAAAGGGGTTTGGACTTTAATTTCCCGTAAGACATAGTATGTTAGTGTGCATATATATTTGTTTCTATGAGATGTGTTGACCAGTTAAGACCACTCTACTTACCGCCAGCAGGTGCCGCGCTGAAATCACCCCTTCATTCTGCCTCTAGAACACATCTGCGCCAGAGCTATTTTTGCGGTGCAGGTAGCAGGGTGACAGCGCAGGGCATCAGTCCGGTCAGTAGGGTGGACTATGGTCTTTCGCATTTTTTGTATTTTGTCTCCCTTTCTGCAAGTTGTGGTATACAAACCACGTTGTGCCTATATATTGTTTGCAGCGTTAAGTCTATAGAGTTCATCATTCTAGAGCGGCTAGGGGCTCCTTCTCATATGTATTTTCAAATGGGTGCAAGGCGTGGTAATAGGGTAGGACTTCTCTATTCCTATACTACACATTTTTTTGTTCCTTACATTATCCTTTGGTGAGTGGGGCTCCCTTCCGTTTCCCCATGGCAAGTCAACGGTGCTGTGCTCAGTATATACTATCCCCATAGCTTTCTGCCTTTTTTTCTCATTCTTAGAGCGCTCTGCTTCTGGGATCTAGGACACTTGGGGTTTCCTTTATATCTGGCTACTACTGGCATTTTTGCCATGCATAATTTGCTTAGTAATTTTTAAATTTGTTTAGCAATTAAAGGGACATTATACACTCATTTTTTCTTTGCATACATGTTTTGTAGATGATTTATTTATATAGCCCATAAAGTTGTTGTTTTTTAAAAATGTATAGTTTTGCTTATTTTTAAATAACATTGCTCTGATTTTCAGACTCCTAACCAAGCCCCAAAGTTTTATGAGAATACCGTCAGCTACCTGCTCCAGCTTGCTCCTGTTTGTGTAAAGGGTCTTTTCATATGCAAAAGAAGGGGGGGGAGTGTCTTATTTCCCACTTGCAGTGGGCTTTCCAACTACCTATTCAACAGAACTAAATTGAGAGCTTCTAAGTAAGTTTTTAAACAGTTTTATACTGGATTTTTATATCGGTATCTGTGCATCTTATTCTGTATAGTAGTGTCTATTACATGCAGTTAAATGAAAATGAGTGAATACTGTCCCTTTAAGGGCTTACTAGTATATGTTAGTCTCTATATTAACTTTTTGGCAGACCGTCTTTTACGGTATTTATAATACTGGTACTTTATTACATTAATATTCCTGTACAATAACATTGTGTGTGTATAGTTTCTAGCTTTGCACTTTTATAACAGTAATGTTTTACTTACACTATAATCCTACATCCATTTATTGCTGTGTCGTAATTTTCTCAGGTGTATGTAGACCCACAGTTATTTACATATTGTCTTTATTTGCTTTACACTATTGTAAGTACATACTTCAGTAGTGATATATTTTTACAACTTTTATAATAATAACAACGTACTTAGTGTAGGTAGATTCTTTACATATTTAGTATTATTGTTTTGCACTATTATACTTGTAAGTGCATTCTACAGTATTGGTATACGTGTACTACTATTCTATTTATATTTATTGCTGTGCAATAATTTATGTGTATATCGACTCTACAGCACTTTCCATATTAAGTAATATGTTTTGTACTATTATTTTCTTCATAAATGGAAAGAGTCCACATCTGCATTCATTACTTTTGGGAATTCAGAACCTGGCCACCAAGAGGAGGCAGAGACACCACAGCCAAAAGCTTAAATACTCCTCCCACTCCCCTCATCCCCCAGTCATTATTTGCCTTTCGTCCCAGGAGGTTGGCAGAGAAGTGTCAGAAGTTTGTTTTGTCTCTTAGAGTCCGGAGATGCAGGGAGAGTCTTTCTTCGAAACCATCCCGACTCATATTAACAGCTCCAAAAGCAATCAGCGTTGTCAAACTTCGCTTCGCTGCCTGCTTTCTTCTCTCAAGTCCATGGTGAAGGTGCTGCTACTATTCGTCACACTTGAAGGGCCGTGTTCCCGTTCCACGGCGTAGATTCCGGTAAGATCGTTTCATTTTACTTAATCAGAATGTACTTCATCAGAATGTACTGTAACTTATTTGTTTTCCGTAAGAAACTATCTTGCGTGACTTATTAAGTATAATATAGGGCCTCGGTGAGGCTCCTTTGGTATCTTGGAATCGAGGGTTAATATCTCCCGAGGGGGATTATTGAAGAGGGTTTTTTTTTAATCATGTTTGTTATGTAAAGAAATCAGAGTCTGCTAGGGTCTGGTTCTAGGAGGTGGAGTGCCCCAGCCATTTTAGGTGCCAGGTGCCGTTTAAGTTTTTTCTTTAATCCATTATTATTATACTCTCTATCTAAGTTATGGAGAATTCTGATGCTGAGACTGTTCAAATTTCACATTCTTTGACTTGTGAAGAATGTCAATTGACCCCGTTGACACAGGTCAATCAGTTATCTTCGATATGCCGTATTAGCGCCCTGTACCTCGGGGTTCGGGGAATCAGGGGGTTCGGCTGGGCCACCCGCCTCTGGGGGTTCTGTCTTCTGAGAGGCGAGTTCCCTACCGCTCCCTACTCCTACACATGCGGGTTACCCAGATTATGTTTATCCCTCCTTACAGGACTGCTTGTCCCCCCCCCCCCCGGAGGTTGCAGCTCGTTTTCGCTTTCACATATTTTTGGTGATTATGCGTCTGTAAAGTCCAGACGTTTATTTGCATTTGTGCTCGTGCCTGATTGTCCCAGGTCTTCCGGCCTTGGGGGGCCTATACAGTTCCCTGCGGGTGTAGCTGTCCCTGAGTGTTGTGCCTTTCGTTATAGAATAGCGCGCCTTCACGTTTTACTCAGACACGTTTTTGAGTTATTAGAGGATCCTATCCTTAATGGATACGGGAATCCGCAGTATTCTGCTTCAAATGGTTCACCTCATTAAACATGTGGGGATTACGTAATCTCCTGATTGTCGGTTGTTGAGATCCTTCCCAGTTTTGGTTGGAAGATCAGGGTTCAGTTTGGCTGGTCCTGCAGGTCTGCCTTTTCTTTTTAGGCGTTTGCCTACGGGTTGCCTTATATTTCTTTTACATGGTTAGGATGACTTTTATTTTGATTATATGTTTCCTTTGGGAACTATCTCTGGGATCGATTCTCGCTGTTACTTCTGCAGAAGTTGTTAACAGCATGTTAGTCCTATGTTTGTCTGTTATCACTTCCCCTCTGAGGGAGGCTTTAGGCAGCTTGACAGTTCTGGCCCTGTTGCAGGCTGGTCCTGTTTGGGTTCAGATCTTCTGTCTCGTGGCCTGTTCATACATGGGGCGCCTGTTCAGCCTGTCTGGTCTGGTCGCTGTACCGAGTGCTTACTTTATTATTTGTGTTTCTTGTTTTAATTTTACAAGTTTCAGCTAAGCGTTCTAAAGAGGACTCCTGGGTCTGTGAGTCTGGAAGGATTGTTTCAGCCCTTATTGAGCCTTCAAGTGGATGACTGGGTCAATGGCGTTCGGCTGCGTCACTCACTTTGCTTTCGGGTCTCTCCGGACCTAGAGTATTGGGAGGATTGGACGTTTAGCACCTCCTTACTGCTGGTTTAAGGTGGTTTAGCCTTTTGGAGGCTCTAGAAATTGTCCTGTTCGACGCACTCCTTTCCGGGGTTCTATGGTCAGTGAGACCTTTGGACTTCCCCATGTGGGTTAAGTCTCCTTATGGGGCCCTGGGTTTCCCTTCGGGAGAGGATTGCTCTCTTTTTGAGACCTTTTGGATTTTGTCCATTCCTTCATGTGAGTTGGGTCTCCTTGGGAGACCTTAATTTTCCTTTGAGAGAATTCTTTTTGGTTCTGCTTGGGAGTTTTCCGGATCTGGGGATGTTCCACATCCTTGGTTGCAGGTTCCCTTCTGTCTTGTATGGTGAGGCGGAGACTAGCCTTGATCGAGTGACCTTGTCCTTGTGGTTTTCCATTGCTTGGGTCGTCTTGTGGCATTCGAACGCCTATGGGCTCTAGTGTCTTGGTTCAAGATGCATTAGCTCCTTTGGAGTATTGGACTTCGGCATGGGGTGGTCCTTCTTAGGTTGGGACTTGCGAGGTGTCTCATTCTCCGGGTTCTCCTGGAGGTTATATTAATATCTCCCTGTGGGTCTGTTTTTAGGACAGACAGGGTTTTTCAATTTCCGGTATATTGTTTGTTTTAAGCAATGGGAGACTGAAACCTGTCATTGCCCTGGCTCTTCTGGTTGCTGAGGCTTCCTTGAAGGCTGAAGGTCTGGAGTTCATATCCAGCTGTGACTATGTGCTCTTCATAATGCATGTCCGGCAGATATCCATGCCAAGGCTCTATTAACCATTTTTTTCAGGATCCAGGGCAGGTTTGGGGTTTTCCTGTTCCGGGTATGGGCTATGACCTTTGGTCTGGCTAGTTGAGCTGGTCAATGGCCAGATTTCCTGAGTACCACTTTCAGTGGCTTTGCCTGTGCTCAATGAACGGTTTCCCCTGGAAGGTTTGCTGAAGTACCCTGATGGCCTCACGGTTCCGCAGGCAAGGGGTTATAGGGATAACCACTGCAGTTTATGTACCCTTCTGTGCACTAGGTTTCAGGGGATTCCTTCCAGGTTCATCTGCATTTGAGAGTATTCTCTTATTCGACCTGTGGCCTTGTGCCTTGTGAGCAGGAACTCTGTCTCAAATGGCCCCCTTTTTCTATGGTGGGGGGAGGCTTGTTCTCCTATAAGGATGCCTTGTTTAGGATTTTTCCTAGGATTCAAGGGATGGAACAGAGGGTTTAACCTATTTATAGAGCGGCATGCTCTCTGGGTTGTGCTGTTCTTCCGGTATCTTGCTGACTCCGCGTCGAGATGGGCTGTTGCTAGATTCTTCTGGGTCTTTGGCCTTGTCGACCGTCTTCTGGAGCCTCGGGGGGGGGGGGGAGGAGCTCTGTGGAATGTCTGAAGCCATTTTTTACGCTCTTTTGTGAGCGGGTGCCGGGGTTCTTCTATTCCCCTGTTTTCGGACCTACTGATGCTTGGGCTGGCCCGGCTGAGAGTAGTTCTTAAGATCGTTGTTCTGCAGGGGTGTAATGGGCCTAGTTTAGGTTCTATACTTCTCCCCTTTGAACTTATGTGTCAGTCTGGTGGCTGGGATTGCCTAGAGGGTGCCCTCTGTTTGGGAGTTTTTACAATCTGATGTCCTGTTTGGCCTCCTCTTACTTTTCTTAAAGCTTTCTGACTCAGGTGTTTGCTCGTCTGGGTCTACTACATGTATTTGTGTTGAATACTTCAGTATTCTAGGTGCTGACAACTTGAGGATAGGTTTCTGTGGTCGTTATGGTGCTTCCACTTGTCGTGGAGAGTAGAAATCGTTATTTCGAATGCCTGTGTCCTCTATAGCTTGGGTATTGTTTTCCCAAAAGTAAGGAATGCAGCTGTGGACTCTTTCCATTTATGAAGATAAACATAAATTATGCTTACCTGATCAGTTTCTTTTCTTCAGATGGAAAGAGTCCACAGCGCCCCACCCATATATTTTTCTGTGGGGCGTCTGTATTTTTATTCTTCTGGCACATTTTTCACCCTGATATTCTTTCTACTGCTCCTTGTTCCTCGGCAGAATGACTGGGGGATGAGGGGAGTGGGAGGAGTATTTAAGCTTTTGGCTGGGGTGTCTTTGCCTCCTCCTGGGGGCCAGGTTCTGAATTCCCAAAAGTAATGAATGCAGCTGTGGACTCTTTCCATCTGAAGAAAAGAAAATGATCAGGTAAGCATAATTTATGTTATTTGTAAGTGCATACTACAGTATGGTATACTTGTACTACTAATATATTTCTATTTATTGCTGTGCAATAGCTTATTTAAGTGTATGTAGATTTTACAGTACTTACCTTATTGTGTAGTATTGTTTTTGCACTGTTATATTTGTAAGTGCATTCTACAGTAATGGTAAACTTATAAAACTATTCTTTACTTGATATCCTTAGCTTTTAGGATCAGAGATCTGAAGTTTATTTTTTGGACTATGCTCCAAATAATATAAAGTCTACCTTTCTCACTTACTCGACAGGTGAAGGGTTTGTCATTTTTGGTAGGCTTGGTTGATGTTGTATCCCAAGTTTCTGGGATTTGTTTCTAGGATTCAAATTGTTTTTGGTCTGGGCAGCCTCAGATGTTTCCTGCTTCTCAGAGAGAGAGAGAGAGAGTTGTCTTTGAGTGTGTGCAGGATCTGGAGGCTGTGAGGTTAAACTTTCCCTTTTTCAGGGTTTTTTTCCTCCTATGGGAGCTTCTTATTTCCAGTTTTTATTTATTTTGGACAGCTGCTTTAATTTCTCCGCAGTTAGGGCTCAAGTCTATAACTGTTCATGAGTCTGCCTTTTCTCCAATTCCTAGGGTGTTCCCTTTGGGATTTGGGATAGTTTTGACTTCTGTGGCCTGGTTCTTGACAGTCCTGTGGTTATCTTATTAGTCCTTATATCTATTATCGTTTTCTTCGGTATATGGTTCCGGAAGTCCTAATTGAGTTCTCAAATATCAGGAAATTTTGGTTACCTCCTGAGGTGAGACTCTCAATATTGTTTTGGATATTCGGGCTATATTGTTCCCTTGACACCTTTCTTTGGTTTTTTTTTCCCTTTGTGGTTGTGCAGTCTTTGCTTCACTAGTTTTTGTTTGCTCTCTATATTTCGTGGTTCCTGTGTGGCTTTCTGTCTAAAGTGATCTTTATTCAGGAGAGGTATTTTCTTCTTTTCTATGTCGATTTGTTTGTTCTCAAGATTAAGGAGTATGTTGAGCTCCATTATACAAGTGTAGCTGGTGAGGTTTGCATAATTTTCATTTGAAAACATTTTTCCCTCGACTGGAGGGAGTCTTTTCGTTAGGTGCTGTTTCCTGGTAAATAGGTGCCTGCCTTTTTCTTTTCCCACTTCCTTTGTTGACTCCACAACTTGGGTATTAGTTCCCACAACTAAGGACTTTTATGGACTAGCACCACCTTAGAAAGAAAATATAATTTATGCTTACCTGATAAATTCCTTTCTTTCTTGGTGGGGATAGTCCACGAACCCGCCATGTTTCAAGGTTGGCAGTAGTTCTAGTGTGCACCTTTTTACCCTACTATCTTTCTTACTTCTTTCTCTTTTCCTCGTCTATTAGTACCACTGGGAGAGAGGGTGAAGTGGGATATATATTTAAAGACTTGTTGTAGGGTGTCTTTGCCTCCTCCTGGTAGCCAGTGAAGTGAATTCCCACAAGTAAGGAATTTCATGGACTATCACCACCAAGAAAGAAAGGAGTTTATCAGGTAAGAATAAATTAAGTTTTATTAGCATTATAATTAGTTTATTTAGTTTATTACCAAATCCACAGTTATATGTGATTTTCTGTTTCGTACCTTGATTGTACTCTTGTAGTTCATTGTGCTTTTGTTTTGATGTTTCATATGATTATGGGTTCATATGATCTTGCAACTTATTTGGTAAAAATAAAAGCATCTTTTTAACTGGGAGATCCCTTTAGGATATTTTAAATACATTTTTGTACATTTCTTAAAAGGCTTTAATTCAATACTCAAGTGTTGAAACTATGTAATATGCTGACTTGTCTTAAATTGTCAGACTTTTTTTGTAAAGACAGAAGGTGAATATTCCCTCCCTTGCTTTGTATGGTTTGCAAAGTTTGTTTGGACCTTTTTATATGCAGTAGCTATGTCATTGTCTTCTGCTTTTTTATTTCTTTTTATGGGTTTTGTTTGTGTTATTCTGATTGGTGTTTTATATTTGTCCCATATTATGGCTTTCTTATCTTTTTTCTCTTCTAGTTTAGTTTTTTTGTAGGTCAAGGATGACCGTCCAGGGCTAGTATGTTCCTATACTGTTTTATTAATTATTTTTTTTATTTCTCTGAATAAGTTAATTTAATTAAAAAAAATCATATTCAAGAAAACAGAAAAGGTAACTTGTAGTTATCAAAATATTTATGGACTTTTGCAAACCAAAGCACTAATTACACTACTTGTATTTTTTTCTTTATTCCACATAAATTTGTATTCCCTCATTCTGTTGTTCCCAACCTTCATCATTCGGTAGCTGGTGTTCCTAACACGGAAAAGATAATCATTTTACATTTAACGTAACGTAACAATAGTTTGTTATATGCCATAGCTGACACTTGATGGCAATACAGCTCCTTTCCAACAGCGGTTCTGCCTTTTTTCCAATACTAATGTATTATTTATTTCTAGACAACTGTTTTAACACTATCATCTGAGTGAATGCTGTGATATTAACTTGTTATAATTCTCATATAGACATTGGATTTCATTCTCTGTTTCAGCTGTAATTCACATTCTTTTATTAATGGAAAGTTCTCTGTGTAACAATAGTTTTATCGCATTCAAAGACACAAAATGATTCAATCTGATATCCAGATCTCTTTTTAAATTAAATTTGACATCAACAATATATAAATACTTTTAGAATTAATATATATATCTATTTTTAAACTGGAAGTGATGCATTCTTGGATTAAACCTTTATTCCCGTCATGAACAAGATACATTGCATATTTTTTTTTTAGTCGTAAAGAAATGTTTTATTTTTCAGCAACAGCACTGTAAAGGTTTTTCTCTTAACACATTGCATGGTTAATATTGTGATGAAACATGACAATAAACTATAGAGTAACTGCAATAGCTACTGCTGAGAAATCCTTCATATGAAATGCCAGACTATCTGTCTATATAAATTGTTATAAAGATATCTGCAATTCTCTGTCTTAGGTGAAAGGCAAACCAAGGTTAGTTAGATGAAGAAATGTGTGCCCTTGCTGCGGACTCCTACAACCTGACAGTACAGCAGCTCCAATAAAATAAAAACAGGTCCTTCGCTAACAAATGTCACTTTCCATCTGGACCTCATCAAGAATGTTGTCCCTTGGGGACAAACAACTCCCAGTCTCATAGACACTCAGGCAATAACATTAGAAATAAGAGAATTGTTGGTCATTAATTCTTGGTCTATTCTATTGATATGCTGAGCATGTGAATGAAAACATAAAAACTATTACTTATTAAGAGTGAAATAAGAATTAAGAGTGTGGTAACATAAAAAACAAATACTTTAATACTATTGTTATGTTACCTATTGTGGGAGCATGTGGTAATATCTTATAGGGCTGTAGAATGCTACGTTCAGTAGCAGTGGAAATGTAAACAAGATTGTCAATAAAAGCTTGTTACAGTTGTGACATAAAGGACAGAACTAACGTTGTGTAATGTACATTGTGACATTTGTAGATATGAAGTAGGGATCAGTAACTGTATTATAACCAAAACTGTGGCTCCAAACTGTTCTATCCTGAAGGTGAACTGCTGTTCTAAATAAATAGAAACTGAAACCATGCAATTAAAATATAGAATTATGTTGCAAAAAAACCCTAATTTATACGTTTTACTTAAAACGCAAATCTTCTTATAGTGCTTTATATTGACACATGCACGCTCCTGAGTCTACCTCACTATGCTCTGATGGAAAGGAGCTAAGTTACAACAAAGTATACCAAGAGAAAAAAAGTGAATATGAAATATGGCAAGTTATTTTATTTTAAATTGTATAACTTTGTTACGTGTAGGTGTCTGTATTGTTGTCTAATCTGCTTTTTAAGGTTTTGCTTTGTTAATAATTTCTATTAAAGGGACAGTTTACTCAAAAATGTTCTCTTTAATTTGTTCCAAATGATCCACTTTACCTGCTGGAGTGTATTAAATTGTTTACAAATATTTCCTTTACCCTTATATTGGCATTTTAAATAGTCGATTTAGCCTGTGGTATCCCCACCTATTCTGAAAGTTTCTGGCCTTAGGTCCAATTTATAGATAAGCTGTGTAAACACAGCCAGCAGAAGAAATTACACTCCCAGTGGGGTATAGAACAGGTAAGGTTATAAAATGTTAATTTCCCATTGTTCTCTCCAAATATTGGTCTTTGGTTTATGGACAGATATAGGATAAAAAAGCATGTATATATACACAATGTGATAAAGTAATAAGATCTGATTATACTTACAAGCTCAGCCCATTTTATTAGGTTGTGGCCTCAAAACACAAAATCAGCTAATTGTATATACACAAATAAAGCTTAAAAAGCAAATCTCAAACATTTTATACTCTGCAGCTGGTAAAAAAAGTAATTGGAAACACATTAAAGGAAAAACCTTTTTACATTACAATGTCCATTTAAGCAAACCCATAAACTCAAAGATCTATTTTACTAGTTTGTACATACATAGGATTAAGAGGTTACCTGAATAGGTTGGTGAATTGCTTATCAAATAATTCTCATGAGGTTTATAAAGTAACTTATACTTTAGATTGTTTCTTGGCTGGTCTTTCAAGGCACAATGATCTATTTAGGTTTTATAATCTATAGAAACGCTCATCTACATATATCTTAAAGGAGCTATCCCATAGCTACTGTTTGAAATCCTTGCAATTTCCATACTAAAAAATTGCAGAATGCAAACAGATTTGTCACTAGCCCTCATCAGAGCAGCAAATAATGTCCGTCACATTAAAGGGACACTGAACCCATTTTTTTCTTTCATGATTCAGATAGAGCATGCCATTTTAAGCAACTTTCTAATTTACTCCTATTATCAATTTTTCTTTGTTCTCTTGCTATCTTTATTTGAAAAAGAAGGCATCTAAGCTAAGGAGCCAGCAAATGTTTGGTTCAGAACCATGGACAGTACTTGTTTATTGGTGTTGTCCAATCAGCAAGGACAGCCCAGTTTGTTCACCAAAAATGGGCAGGCATCTAAACTTACATTCTTGCTTTTCAAATAAACATTCCAAGAGAATGAAGAAATTTTGATAATAGGAGTAAATTAGAAAGTTGCTTAAAATTGCATGCTCTATCTGAATCATGAAAGAAAAATTTTGGGTTCAGCGTCCCTTTAAACTACTTCCACTGTGAAGGACAATGGCATCACAAAAATGTTTTAAAAACATTACAAAACAAACATAATTAAAAAAAATACCATCTGTAAAACAGCTCACTGTAATATATGCACAGAATTAAAAAAAAGTTAAAATAAATAAAAATGAGACAACTTTTTCAGCTGTGGCATGGCGAGAAAAGATACTGTACCTCTCAGGGGCAATTGTGTTATTCTTCAGGAGGTAGGTGCATCATTGTCAAAGTCTGCAATCAAGAGAAGACTTCATAAAAGTAAAAACAGAGGGTTTGCCACAAGGTGCAAACCAAAGCCTCAAGAATAGGACAGTGAATAGTACAGTGAATGTCAGAGGGATGTGAAGGGAGTATCACCAATTGAATGCAATGGTTTTCCTCACGGGAGATCTATTTCATAGGTTCTCTGTTATCGGCTGTAGAGATTCATCTCCTACCTCCCTTTTCAGATCGACGAGATACTCTCATATTCCATTACCTCTACTGATAACCGTTTCAGTACTGGTTTGGCTATCTGCTATATGTGGATGGGTGTCTTTCGGTAAGTATGTTTTTTATTACTTAAGACACCTCAGCTATGGTTTGGCACTTTATGTATTTATATAAAGTTCTAAATATATTTATTGTACTTATATTTGCCATGATTCAGGTTTCAGTATATTTCCTTTTGAAGACTGTCAGTTTCATATCTGGGAAATGCATTTTTTAGGAAAATGTATTTCTTACCTGGGGTATAGTCTTTTTTCAATTGGCTGTCATTTTAAATTTGCGGGCAAAATTAGGCTCGCGAGAGCGTGAAATGCCAAAGTATATTGCATCATTTTTGACGCAAGATTTTTTTAGCGCGAAGTTACATTCGATGACGCAAATTCGTCATTTCCGGCCTCTCTGTCAACGCTGAGTCCTTTCACAAGGTTGCGTCTTCAATGATGCGAGTGTGTCATTTCTGGATGTTGTTAGTGCCAAAAAAAATGTCTCTGTTTGTTTGTGCGTCATACTTGGCGCCAAATATTTTCATTATTTTAAACCCCATTCCTATATGCCTCTTGGCTATGCTGTTTGCATTTTTTTCCCATTCCTGAAACTGCCATATAAGGAAATTGATAATTTTACTTTATATGTTGTTTTTTCTCTTACATTTGCAAGATGTCTCAATCTGATCCTGTCTCAGTTGATCAGATTTGCAAAGCAGCAACTTGGTCTTCTTTGCATACATTTACTAAATTCTACCGTTTTGATGTATTCGCTGCTTCGGAAGCAGTTTTTGTTCTTCAGTTCTTCAGGCAGCTGTTTCAATTGGATTCTTGCTTATGTTTTAAGTTTTTTCATTTCATGAGAATTAACTTATATTTTGGGTTGTGGATTATTTTTTTTCAGTGAAAAATTGCTGTTTCTCCAACATTGGTGTGTCCGGTCCACGGCGTCATCCTTACTTGTGGGAATATCTCTTCCCCAACAGGAAATGGCAAAGAGTCCCAGCAAAGCTGGCCATATAGTCCCTCCTAGGCTCCGCCCACCCCAGTCATTCTCTTTGCCGTTGCACAGGCAACATCTCCACGGAGATGGTTAAGAGTATGTGGTGTTTAGTTGTAGTTTTTTTATTCTACTATCAAGAGTTTGTTATTTTAAAATAGTGCTGGTATGTACTATTTACTCTGAAACAGAAAAGGATGAAGATTTCTGTTTGTGAGAGGAAGATGATTTTAGCAGACAGTAACTAAAATCGATTGCTATTTCCACATAGGACTGTTGAGATGAAGTAACTTCAGTTGGGGGAAACAGTTAGCAGACTTTTCTGCTTAAGGTATGACTAGCCATATTTCTAACAAGACTGTGTAATGCTGGAAGGCTGTCATTTCCCCTCATGGGGACCGGTAAGCCATTTTCTTAGTTTCAAACAGAATAACAGGCTTAATATGGGCTATAAAACTGGTAGACACTTTTATGGGCTAAATCGATTGCTTTATTTGGACATTTTATACATGTTTATGCTGATAATTCACACTTATAAACTTGGGGAACGTTTTTTAACGGCAGGCACTGTGTTAGACACCTTTTCCAGTCAGGGAGGGCCTTCCCAGTTGTAGGCTGAGCCTCATTTTCGCGCCATTACTGCGCAGTTGTTTTTGAGAGCAAGACATGCAGATGCATGTGTGAGGACCAGAAAGTTGTTGGAAAAGTTTCTAGAAGGCGTCATTTGGTATCGTATTCCCCTCTGGGCTTGGTAAAGTCACAGCAAAGGCTGTAGCTGGGACTGTATAGGGGTTAAATTTGTAAACGGCTCCGGTTCCGTTATTTTAAGGGTTAGAGCTCTGAAAATTGGTATGCAATACTCCTAAGGCTTTAAGACACTGTGGTGAAATTTTTCCTTCATACTTTTTCACATATTCAGTAATAAAGTGTGCTCTGTTTAAAATTTAAAGAGACAGTAACGGTTTTGTTTTAAAACGTTTTTTGTGCTTTATTGACAAGTTTAAGCCTGTTTAACATGTCTGTGCCTTCGGATAAGCTATGTTCTATATGTGTGAAAGCCAATGTGTCTCCCCACTCAAAATTGTGTGATAATTGTGCCATAGCGTCCAAACAAAGTAAGGACAGTACTGCCACAGATAATGAAATTGCCCAAGATGATTCCTCAGATGAGGGGAGTAGACATGATACTACATCATCCCCTACTGTGTCTACACCAGTTTTACCCACGCAGGAGGCCCCTAGTACATCTAGCGCGCCAATGCTTATTACCATGCAACAATTGACGGCTGTAATGGATAACTCCATAGCAAATATTTTATCCAAAATGCCTGCATATCAGAGAAAGCGCGATTGCTCTGTTTTAAACACTGAAGAGCAGGAGGGCGCTGATGATAATTGTTCTGTCATACCCCCACACCAATCTGAAGTGGCCATGAGGGAGGTTTTGTCAGATGGGGAAATTTCAGATTCAGGAAAAATTTCTCAACAAGCTGAACCTGATGTTGTGACATTTAAATTTAAATTAGAACATCTCCGCGCACTGCTTAAGGAGGTGTTATCTACTCTGGATGATTGTGACAACTTGGTCATTCCAGAGAAATTATGCAAGATGGACAAGTTTCTAGAGGTTCCGGTGCACCCCGACGCTTTTCCTATACCCAAGCGGGTGGCGGACATAGTGAATAAGGAGTGGGAGAAGCCCGGCCTACCTTTTGTTCCCCCACCTATATTTAAGAAATTATTTTCTATGGTCGACCCCAGAAAGGACTTATGGCAGACAGTCCCTAAGGTCGAGGGGGCAGTTTCTACTCTAAACAAGCGAACTACTATCCCTATCGAGGATAGTTGTGCTTTCAAAGATCCTATGGATAAAAAATTGGAAGGTTAGCTTAAAAAGATTTTTGTACAGCAGGGTTACCTTCTACAACCCATTTCGTGCATTGTTCCTGTCACTACAGCAGCGTGGTTCTGGTTCGAAGAACTAGAAATGTCGCTCAGTAGAGAGACTCCGTATGAGGAGGTTATGGACAGAGTTCACTCACTTAAGTTGGCTAACTCTTTTATTTTAGATGCCGCTTTGCAATTAGCTAGATTAGCGGCGAAAAATTCAGGGTTTGCAATTGTGGCGCGCAGAGCGCTTTGGCTAAGGTCTTGGTCAGCGGATGTATCATCCAAGACAAAATTGCTTAACATCCCTTTCAAAGGTAAAACTCTCTTTGGGCCAGAATTGAAAGAGATTATCTCAGACATTACTGGGGGAAAGGGCCACGCCCTTCCACAAGATAGGCCTTTCAAGGCCAAGAATAAGTCTAATTTTCGTTCCTTTCGCAATTTCAGGAACGGAACGGCCTCTAATTCTGCATCCTCTAAGCAAGAGGGTAATGCCTCACAGCCCAAACCAGCCTGGAAACTTATGCAAGGCTGGAACAAGGGTAAGCAGGCCAAGAAGCCTGCTGCTGCTAACAAAACAGCATAAAGGAGTAGCCCCCGATCCGGGACCGGATCTAGTAGGGGGCAGACTCTCTCTCTTTGCTCAGGCTTGGGCAAGAGATGTTCAGGATCCCTGGGCACTAGAAATAGTTTCTCAGGGTTATCTTCTGGAATTCAAGGAACTACCCCCAAGGGGAAGGTTCCACATGTCTCACTTATCCTTAAACCAAATAAAGAGACAGCCATTCTTACATTGTGTAGAAGACCTGTTAAAGATGGGAGTGATACACCCTGTTCCAATGACGGAACAAGGAATGGGATTTTACTCAAATCTGTTCGTAGTTCCCAAAAAAGAGGGAACCTTCAGACCAATTCTGGATTTAAAGATCCTAAACAAATTTCTCAGGGTACCATCGTTCAAAATTGAAACCATTCGAACGATTCTACCCACTATCCAGGAAGGTCAATTTATGACTACCGTGGATCTAAAGGATGCGTACCTACATATTCCTATCCACAAAGAACATCATCAGTTCCTAAGGTTCGCCTTTCTGGACAAACATTACCAGTTTGTGGCCCTCCCATTCGGGTTAGCCACTGCTCCAAGGATTTTCACAAAGGTACTCGGGTCCCTTCTAGCGGTTCTAAGACCGAGGGGCATTGCAGTAGTACCGTACTTGGACGACATTCTAATACAAGCGTCGTCCCTTTCAAAAGCAAAGGCTCATACAGAAATCGTTCTGGCCTTTCTCAGATCTCACGGATGGAAGGTGAACATAGAAAAGAGTTCTCTGTCTCGGTCAACAAGAGTTCCCTTCTTGGGAACAATAATAGATTCCTTAGAAATGAGGATTTTTCTGACAGATGTCAGAAAGTCAAAACTTCTAAGCGCTTGTCAAGTTCTTCACTCTGTTCCACGTCCTTCCATAGCTCAGTGCATGGAAGTGGTAGGGTTGATGGTTGCAGCAATGGACATAGTTCCTTTTGCACGAATTCATCTAAGACCATTACAACTGTGTATGCTCAAACAGTGGAATGGGGACTATACAGACTTGTCTCCAGTGATTCAAGTAGATCAGAAGACCAGAGAGTCACTCCGTTGGTGGCTGACCCTGGACCATCTATCCCAGGGAATGAGCTTCCACAGACCAGAGTGGGTCATTGTCACGACCGACGCCAGTCTAGTGGGCTGGGGCGCGGTCTGAGAATCCCTGAAGAGTCTCTTCTCCCGATAAACATTCTGGAACTGAGAGCGATATTCAATGCTCTCAGGGCTTGGCCTCAGCTTGCAAAGGCCAGATTCATAAGATTCCAATCAGACAACATGACGACTGTTGCGTATATCAATCATCAGGGGGGAACAAGGAGTTCCCTAGCGATGAAAGAAGTGACCAAAATAATACAATGGGCGGAGGATCACTCCTGCCATCTATCTGCGATCCACATCCCAGGTGTGGAAAACTGGGAAGCGGATTATCTGAGTCGTCAGACTTTCCATCCGATTCCAGACATGGATCTGATGGCGTCTCGTCAGAATTTCAAGGTTCCTTGCTACGGGTCCAGATCCAGGGATCCCAAGGCGACTCTAGTGGATGCACTAGTAGCACCTTGGACTTTCAACCTAGCTTATGTGTTCCCACCGTTTCCTCTCATTCCCAGACTGGTAGCCAGGATCAAACAGGAGAGGGCCTCGGTGATCTTGATAGCTCCAGCATGGCCACACAGGACTTGGTATGCAGACCTGGTGAATATGTCATCGGTTCCACCATGGAAGCTACCTTTGAGACAGGACCTTCTTGTTCAGGGTCCATTCGAACATCCAAATCTGGTCTCCCTCCAGCTGACGGCTTGGAGATTGAACGCTTGATTCTATCAAAGCGTGGGTTTTTCAGATTCTGTGATAGATACTCTGGTTCAGGCCAGAAAACCGGTAACTAGAAAGATTTACCATAAAATATGGAAAAGATATATCTGTTGGTGTGAATCCAAGGGATTCCCATGGAATAAGATACAAATTCCTAAGATTCTTTCCTTTCTGCAGGAAGGTTTGGATAAAGGATTATCTGCGAGTTCTCTAAAGGGACAGATTTCTGCTTTATCTGTCTTACTACACAAACGACTGGCAGCTGTTCAAGCATTTGTTCAGGCTCTGGTCAGGATCAAGCCTGTTTACAGACCTTTGACTCCTCCCTGGAGTCTAAATCTAGTTCTTTCAGTTCTTCAAGGGGTTCCGTTTGAACCTCTACATTCCATAGATATTAAGTTATTATCTTGGAAAGTTTTGTTTTTGGTTGCTATTTCTTCTGCTAGAAGAGTTTCAGAGTTATCTTCTCTGCAGTGTACTCCGCCCTATCTGGTGTTCAATTCAGATAAGGTTGTTTTGCATACTAAGCCTGGTTTTCTTCCAAAGGTTGTTTCCAACAAGAATATTAACCAGGAGATAGTTGTACCTTCTTTGTGTCCGAAACCAGTTTCAAAGAAGGAACGTTTGCTACACAACTTAGATGTAGTCCGTGCTCTAAAGTTCTACTTAGAAGCTACAAAAGAATTCAGACAAACATCTTCTTTGTTTGTCGTCTATTCTGGTAAAAGGAGAGGTCAAAAAGCAACTTCTACCTCTCTTTCCTTTTGGCTTAAAAGCATCATCCGATTGGCTTATGAGACTGCCGGACGGCAGCCTCCTGAAAGAATCACAGCTCACTCCACTAGGGCTGTGGCTTCCACATGGGCCTTCAAGAACGAGGCTTCTGTTGATCAGATATGTAAGGCAGCGACTTGGTCTTCACTGCACACTTTTGCCAAATTTTACAAATTTGATACTTTTGCTTCTTCGGAGGCTATTTTTGGGGGAGAGGTTTTGCAAGCCGTGGTGCCTTCCATTTAGGTAACCTGATTTGCTCCCTCCCTTCATCCGTGTCCTAAAGCTTTGGTATTGGTTCCCACAAGTAAGGATGACGCCGTGGACCGGACACACCAATGTTGGAGAAAACAGAATTTATGCTTACCTGATAAATTACTTTCTCCAACGGTGTGTCCGGTCCACGGCCCGCCCTGGTTTTTTAATCAGGTCTGATGAATTATTTTCTCTAACTACAGTCACCACGGTACCCTATGGTTTCTCCTATATTTTTCCTCCTGTCCGTCGGTCGAATGACTGGGGTGGGCGGAGCCTAGGAGGGACTATATGGCCAGCTTTGCTGGGACTCTTTGCCATTTCCTGTTGGGGAAGAGATATTCCCACAAGTAAGGATGACGCCGTGGACCGGACACACTGTTGGAGAAAGTAATTTATCAGGTAAGCATAAATTCTGTTTTTTATTTTTATCCCTCCCTCTCTAGTGACTCTTGCATGGAGTTCCACATCTTGGGTACTGATATCCCATACCTCACTAGCTGTGATATACCTTTAAGGCATATCCCTCCCACTTTCCTCTCTCCCTATTTAATCACCTTCACGCCTTCTATTCACTGCCTGATAATTGATGTTACATCTAAGGAGTATCATCCTTTTTTTGCTCTCCTGGCTACTTTATTCTTATTTCACAGGTTCACCTGTCACCTTGGGAAACCTCCTGGAATTACCAATATATCGCTATCCAGATTCACCTGACAACTTGCATTACCTTCTCTCTTTTGCGATCAATAGGTATTCGCACGCTGTCACTAATCTCCCTTGCGGCTTTCCAGCTGCCTGCTCGCCGAAACCGGAAGTGAGTCACACTCGCTCAGTCGGAGCTACCGCTGAGACGCCACAACGCTCTGCAGCTCTGATCTTCAGTTCACGGTCTGTACTTACTACTTTATCAAACCGAAGGTATAATCTTTCCTACAAAACTTATGCTGGCTAAGTGTATATTTGTGAATTGCAAGTATCTCTCTGACATTTCTACCCTAGACTATAACAAGCTGAATTACTTATCTGAGTGAGTGTGTGAAAACGGACTATAACTTATTTACTACTTATCCTGTTATATGCACTAATACATTCTATTTTGCATTATTCTGATTTGCATCATTGAATTCACTGAACTAGTGTTTTCTGCATTCGCTTATGTTGTTGCTTTAAAAGGTTTATTTTTCATTAAAGATACAACCCAGAATCTCACCACATTACAGTAATTGCTCACAGATATTCTGCCTTAAGTTTAAGCTCCAACTTTTAGACAGAATTATCAAAGGAGCAACATTTCTTCTATTTACTTGTTAGAAATAAAACATTTAATAATACAACATAACAGTATTATCAGGCCTAAAATCAATATTGCCATATTATGGATCCCACAGAGATTCAAAAGGCATTTAACAATATCCATCAAAAATTGGATTATTTGGCTCGTGGTCTAACAGAAGTACAGGCAGAAACCACAACGTTAAAAGCTTTAGTAAAAGACTGTTTAACACCTAAAACCCCTGAAATCCCAGAACCACAAGTACAACCCCCAACTCCTTTTTCAGGCAAGAGATCTGCTTTCAGAGATTTCAAAAATTCCTGTCTTCTATTATTTACTCTAAAACCTTGCACATATCACACTGAAAGATTGAAAGTGTGCATTACCATCTCCTACCTCACAGGGGAGCCCCGCACATGGGCAAATAGATTTTTTGAATCAAACAATTCTATCCTTGATTCCTTGCAGGAATTCTTTGCTGCTATGTCTGAGTTATATGAAGATGCTCACACACAGCTAATAGCAGAGACTAAGCTTCGCTCCCTTAAGCAGGGAAAGCGTACTGTGGAGGAGTATACCACGGATTTCCAGCTATGGGCGACTGACTCTCAGTGGACTGGGTTTATCAGAAGTCCTAAAGGACGAGCTATCTCGCCTTGACATGCCAGAAACTCTCTCTGCTTTGATTAAACTTAGCACTACTCTTGACAGACGAATTAGAGAACGAAAGGCTGAAAAAGGAGGATTTGAGGCCTCTCCTAGACAAAATTACCCAACTACCTCTCATCATGATAAAACAACACCTATGGAAATAGGCGCAATAAGGGGTCACTTGACCCTTGAGGAAAAGACTAGAAGGAGACTTTCAAACCTTTGCATGTACTGTGCAAAGAAAGACCATGCTGTCTCGGATTGCCCATTACTGGACATACAAAAGAGGGGTAAGAATGTTACCTTAGAACATATTAAAACTGATCTTACAAATCAACTAACTATCTCTCTCTCTCTACAGTGGGACCAAAACAATCTTCAGAATAAAGCATTTATTGACTCTGGGGCTTCAGGGATATATATCAACACTGATTATGTATTAGTTAATAAAATACCCACGGTGTGCAAGCAAATCCCTGTGTTTGTTAAATTAATTGATGGTTCCTCTATACAACATGGTCCTATAACACACCATACTATACCTTTATTGATCACAACCACAAATGGACACACTGAATATTTATCATTTGATATCCTCCCAATTGCTATGCATACCATAGTATTAGGTTATAAATGGTTATAGACCCATAACCCTCAAATAGATTGGTTACTCCATCAAATAAAATTGCAATCAGATTATTGCTTAAAAACATGTTATCCACAAACACACATAGCAAATATACAGAGTATTCCAGAGGTTTATCAGGATTTGGCGGATGTCTTTAATCTAAAAGAGGCAGAGAATCTTCCTCCGCATAGAATTTTTGATTGCCCCATTGAATTAATCCCTGGCTCTCAAATACCTCATGGTAGAATTTATCCCATGTCTCAAAAAGAGCTCAAGGACTTACGTTTATATTTAGATGAGAATCTAAAAAAGGGGTTTAT
Source organism: Bombina bombina (assembly GCF_027579735.1). Taxonomy (NCBI): domain Eukaryota; kingdom Metazoa; phylum Chordata; class Amphibia; order Anura; family Bombinatoridae; genus Bombina; species Bombina bombina. The sequence continues at coordinate 1,200,611,965 of NC_069502.1, forward strand.
CACACATTCAACATCACCGGCAGCTGCAGGCATGTTTTTCGTTAAAAACAAAGATGGCACTCAAAGACCAATCATAGACTATAGGGCTCTAAACAGTATCACAGTAAAGAATCGCTATCCTTTACCCTTGATTCCTGAGTTATTAGAAAGGCTTACTGATGCCACAATATTTACCAAACTTGATCTGAAGGGTGCATATAACTTAATTCGCATAAAAAAAGGAGACGAGTGGAAAACTGCTTTCCGCACCAGATACGGTCTTTACCAATACAACGTTATGCCTTTCGGTTTATGCAATGCCCCGGCAACCTTTCAACATTTCATAAATTAAATATTTCATGATTTGATTGACGTATGTGTCATCATATATTTTGATGACATCTTAGTCTACTCACGCACTTTATTAGATCACGAAAAACATGTTAGATGGGTTCTCACAAGACTAAAAGAACACAAACTATATGCAAAACAAGAAAAGTGTATTTTTCACGTCAATCAAATAAAATTCTTAGGTTACATCATAACACCCAATACTATAAGCATGGATTCAGATAAAATTAAAGCTATTTTGGATTGGCCCACCCCCACTACCGTAAAAGCTTTACAAAGATTCTTAGGTTTCGCAAATTTTTACAGAAAATTCATTCATAACTTTTCAGTTATAGTGAAACCTCTTACTTCACTAACCAGTAGTAAGATAAGATATCTTTGGACTGAGGAGACCCAAAAGGCTTTTCACGCCTTAAAGAAATGTTTTTCAACTGCTCCTGTTTTAACTCTACCAGATTATCAACAACCTTTTGTTTTAGAGGTAGATGCCTCCAATTCTGGTATTGGCGCAGTCTTATCACAACACGATAAAACATCCACTCTTTTACATCCTATCGCATATTACTCAAGAACATACTTACCAGCTGAAAAAAATTATAGTATTGGGGACAAAGAGTTGTTAGCCATTAAGAACTCTTTGGAACATTGGAGACACTTGTTAGAGGGCACTGAAGTACCATTTACGATTTATACTGATCATAAAAATTTAGAGTACTTAAAGAAAAATAAGACTCTCTCTGCCCGCCAAGTTCGTTGGTCTCTTTTTCTAGATCGTTTCAATTTCAAACTAACATATAAACCAGGGGTTCTTAACATGAAAGCTGATGCTTTATCCAGACAACATGATAACCAAATGATAAGATCTTAGCTTCCCCAATTATCCCGCAACAAAAGATAATAGGATGTATCACCACATTCGAAAATGAAGTACTAACTGCACTCATAAACGATCCAAATATACCCAACTCATGTACCAAAGATGCATCCACAGGTCTATACTATCACAAAAACAAACTCTTTGTACCAGATCCCTTACGCAAAACAGTTCTAACCTATACACATGACAATGTTCTATCAGGACATACAGGCATACAAAAAACTATTGAACTCACAAGAAGATTTTTCTGGTGGCCACAGATGGAACAATATATTACCAATTATGTTTCCTATTGCGATATTTGCGCAAGGAATAAACTAGACCATAAAAAGCCGATTGGGTTATTAGCATCCATACCAATACCTGATAAACCCTGGTCAACAATCTCGATGGATTTCATTGTTGACTTACCACTTTCACAAACATACAACACAATATTCGTTGTTGTAGATCATTTAACCAAACTTGCTCATTTCGTTCCATTGAAGTCCCTTCCTACTGCAAGTACAACAGCTAAAGCTTTTATAGATTCTATTGTACGCTTACATGGCTTACCCAAAGTCATAATATCTGATAGGGGAACTCAGTTCACCTCAGCTTTCTGGAGGTCTTTATGTAAAATCCTGCAGATTGATGTCAGGTTTTCAACTGCTTTCCATCCTCAAACAAATGGACTAACTGAGAGATTAAACCAAACCCTTGAACAATATCTCAGATGTTATATTACCCATTTACAGGATGATTGGGTCGCATTCTTACCTTTAGCAGAATTCTCTTATAATAATTCAATGTCATCTTCCACTAAAATGACTCCATTCTACGCAACTTATGGTTACCACCCAATCTCTATTACTTTATCAAAGGTAACTGTTAACTCTCCAAGTGCTACAGATTACACATCATCTCTACAACAACGGTTGGACATTTTGAAGACCCATCTTCAAGATGCAAAGGAAAGACAGAAGAAATATTACGATCAAAAACACAGAGAAACCCCAAAATATAAGATTGGTGATCTTGTCCTTCTATCCACCAAACATCTCAAACTGCAATTACCTAGCAAGAAACTCGCTAACCAATTTCTAGGTCCATTCCCTATTGAAAAGGTCATAAACGAGAATGCAGTCCGTATAACCCTGCCGAAGAATTTTAGGATACATAATTCTTTTCATATTTCTCTATTAAAGCCATACAAATCAGACCCTTCAAGACAACATCTAGTTCCTCCAGCCCCAATCCTGATTGATGGTCAGGAGGAATTTGAAGTGGAGAAGATTCTTGATTCCCGTTTGAGACACCGACGATTGGAGTATTTGGTCAAGTGGAGAGGTTACGGTCCGGAGGAGAATTCATGGCATTCCCATTCGGAGGTCCATGCACCTGTATTGGTGCGCCGGTTTCACCACAAGTATCCATTCAAACCTCATCTAGGGTCTTCTGGAGTGGTCCCTTGAGGGGGGGGAGATGTGATATACCTTTAAGGCATATCCCTCCCACTTTCATCTCTCCCTATTTAATCACCTTCACGCCTTCTATTCACTGCCTAATAATTGATGTTACATCTAAGGAGTATCATCCTTTTTTTGCTCTCCTGGCTACTTTATTCTTATTTCACAGGTTCACCTGTCACCTTGGGAAACCTCCTGGAATTACCAATATATCGCTATCCAGATTCACCTGACAACCTGCATTACCTTCTCTCTTTTGCGATCAATAGGTATTCGCACGCTGTCACTAATCTCCCTTGCGGCTTTCCAGCTGCCTGCTCGCCGAAACTGGAAGTGAGTCACACTCGCTCAGTCGGAGCTACCGCTGAGACGCCACAACGCTCTGCCGCTCTGATCTTCAGTTCACGGTCTGTACTTACTACTTTATCAAACCGAAGGTATAATCTTTCCTACAAAACTTATGCTGGCTAAGTGTATATTTGTGAATTGCAAGTATCTCTCTGACATTTCTACCCTAGACTATAACAAGCTGAATTACTTATCTGTGTGAGTGTGTGAAAACGGACTATAACTTATTTACTACTTATCCTGTTATATGCACTAATACATTCTATTTTGCATTATTCTGATTTGCATCATTGAATTCACTGAACTAGTGTTTTCTGTATTCGCTTATGTTGTTGCTTTAAAAGGTTTATTTTTCATTAAAGATACAACCCAGAATCTCACCACATTACAGTAATTGCTCACAGATATTCTGCCTTAAGTTTAAGCTCCAACTTTTAGACAGAATTATCAAAGGAGCAACATTTCTACTATTTACTTGTTAGAAATAAAACATTTAATAATACAACATAACACTAGCTCATGGACTCTTCCCAATTACATGAAAGAAAACATAATTTATGTAAGAACTTACCTGATAAATTCATTTCTTTCATATTGGTAAGAGTCCATGAGGCCCACCCTTTTTATGGTGGTTATGATTTTTTGTATAAAGCACAATTATTTCCAAATTCCTTTGTTGATGCGTTTTCTCCTTTCTTTATCACCCCACTACTTGGCTATTTGTTAAACTGAATTGTGGGTGTGGTGAGGGGTGTATTTATAGGCATTTTGAGGTTTGGGAAACTTTGCCCCTCCTGGTAGGATTGTATATCCCATATGTCACTAGCTCATGGACTCTTGCCAATATGAAAGAAATTAATTTATCAGGTAAGTTCTTACATAAATTATGTTTTTTATCAAACCCTTTGCATTAAAGGACCAGTCAACACTGTAGATTTGCATAATCAACAAATGCATGATAAGAAGACAATGCAATAGCACATTATCTGAACTTCAAATAAGTAGTAGATTTTTGTTAAATAAATTACAAAGTTATGTCTATTCCCACTCCCCCTGTATCATGTGACAGCCATCAGCCAATCACAAATGCATAAACGTATATATGCTGTGAATTCTTACACATGCTCAGTAAGAGCTGGTGACTCAAAAAGTGTAAATATAAAAAGACTGTGCCCATTTTGTTAATGGAAGTAAATTGGAAAGTTGTTTAAAATTGCAGCTCTATCTGAATCATGAAGTTTCCTTTTGACTTGAGTGTCCCTGTAAAGCTGTAAGTCTAAACTTCAATTGAATCTAAATTGCTTCACTTAAAGGGACACTGTACCCAAAAAAATTCTTTCGTGATTCAGATTGATAATGAAATTTTAAGCAACTTTCTAATTTACTCCTATTATCAAATTTTCTTCTTTCTCTTGGTATCTTTATTTGAAATGCAAGAATGTAAGTTTAGATGCCGGCCCATTTTTGAGTGAACAACCTGGGTTGTCCTTGCTGATTGGTGGATAAATTCATCCACCAATAAAAAAGTGCTGTCCAGAGTACTGAAACCAAAAAAAAAGCTTAGATGCCTTCTTTTTCAAATAATGATAGCAAGAGAACGAAGATAAATTGATAATAGGAGTAAATTAAAAAGTTGCTTAAAATTGCATGCTCTTTCTGAATTACAAAAGAAAAATTTTGGGTTCAGTGTCCCTTTAATATCCATTCTAGTGGCCTAGTTTAGTGTTTCCTTAAGTCCCCCCCTAACAGGCCAGAGTTTCATGATATCTGAACTAGAGCCCAGGTGAAATAATCAGCATATGAGTGAGAGCAGGTTAGTAACCATGGTTACTGATCAGATGATTATTTCACCTGTGCTCTGGTTCAGATATCCTGAAGACCAGGCCTGTTAGGGGCATTTGAGAACCGTGGTTGAGAAATACTGGCCTAGAGAACCAAAACTATGAACATTCTGTTACTGTCTAAATACTTCTAGACCACCCACTGGCAGTCTGTTACAACAGCTAGGTTAAATAAGCCTTAACGGGACATGATACCCAAATGTTGAAGCACTTGAAAGTGATGCTGCATAGCTGTAAAAAGCTGACTAGAAAATAAAATATCACCTAAACATCTCTATGTAAAAAGGAAGAAATTTTACCACAAATTTCCTAAGTATTCACAACCCACTGTAAGGAGACTTTAAGCAGCCAATCGGAATGCTAGTCCTAGGACTTGCAAGGGTCTGTGCATTATTTTCCTATTCAGTTTAAGGAAGTTTAATATTAATTAGCATGATATTTTAGTGAAATCTCATGAGATCACAGTAAAGCAAAGCATGACCTCAGCACTGCTGATACTGATTGGCTGTTTTTTTGTTTTATTTTTTCAACTTGCAGCTGAACAGCAGCTGAAGTATAACTGTTCACAGACCACTTACTCTGGTGATCTGAAGAACATTTCACATAGGGATGTTAAGGTGATATTTTCACGACAGCTTTTTACAGTTATGCTGCATAATTTTCAAGTGATTTAGCATATGAATATTATGTCCCTTTAATGATCTTCATACATGATTTAACCATAACAGTTAAGCCCATGAAAAGCCCAGTGACTCTCAAAACTACAGACAAATCATATGATGCATTTTACAGTATACAATTGAATTAAATCTTGAGAATATTTTACATGCGTCTGTGACTTCCAGTTTAACTTGAATGTGTTTGTCTAGCGATTCAATGATTTGACACCTCTCACCTCTGTATAGTAAGATATTGAAAGTAAACGGTCTCCTGTTTTAATATCATCCTCATGTTTAAAGTGAAAGTCAATCCTAGCGTTTTACAAACGCTAGGATTGACTATTGAAACAAACAAAGGGGACTTTCATTCATGAAGTATAAGATACTTCATGTAGAAACCTCCTTTATTTGTTTCAACTGATTGCCGTTCTTAGCAGCTACAGCAGCCCACGGCTAAAATATTTTTGTTTTGTTTGTACGACGCTAGGAATGACTTTCACTTAAACTATCTATGGATATTGCAGTGTCAGTGATGATTTTTACTAATGAGCACATTGAGGTTGATAGTAATATAATACTATGCACTGTTTTACTTCCCTGATACAGTCACTGAGAAGTGTCATAGCTCCAAGTTAATTAAAACGTATTACTGTCTTTCTCAAACCACAAGAATCCTCTTATGCTCAAAGAAATAGGATTATAGTGTACACTTCTCCCTGCTAATCCCTCTGCTAGTGTGCTTGATTATTTTATATCAGACTACAGATGCCAGCACTGCTGGATGTGTGTAATATTACTGCACATAGATGTATCCTTTAGCTTTGGGTTATCCTGGGAACATTATGCTTTATCAAAACCTTTTTATAAGGGTGCATACTAGTGATTTACTATTGATATAAAAACAAATGTGTTAAAATATGCCAATTAATAAAATGAATTTGTGGTTCGGTACAAGCAAGGTCTGTTTATGATCTCCAAACACTTACTTTTTTATATTAAGTTTTATATTTGTAAATAAGTTATAAAGATGTTAGGTCACTTGAGACACATTTCCAACTTTTATGGAAGATTCATTGCTGCTTTTATGTGTAATGTGACAAATCTCCCGCTGCCCAGTGAGTTTTCCACCATTGGCTGATGTCTACAGCATCCCTCCTTATCAAAGAGGGTCAGTATGCTTGATATCTACTGTGACTTGCTTAAGCTTTAATTATTTTCCATCTGGCAAATCCATCTAAAGGACTAGGGATGATGATGAGTGCACTTAGCATTTGGTAATGCCCTTAGATGAGATTATAGGATGTGCTTGTTAAGCCAGCGTGATATATTTTAATGGGACAGTAAATATTAGACATTGCTATCATGTGTATGAGACTATTTTATATATAAAAACACACATTGTTTAGTTTGAAGTGCCACCGGGATCTTAATGCTCATTGGCTGGTAATCATATCTGCCACTGCTTTATTGGTGGGCAGTGAAAGGCCTTTTAAGCATATTTTCCCCCTTGATACAGGAATATCTTTTATCACAAAAAACCCTTTAAATTTCTCCTAGTAACACCTGAGTTAAAGGGATATGAAACCCATTTTTTTTCTTTCATGATTTAGATAGAGCATGCAGTTTTAAGCTACTTTCTAATTTTACTCTTCTTATGATTTTTTTTCTTCGTTCTCTTGGTATCTTTATTTGAAAAAGCAGGAATGTAAGCTTAGGAGCCAGACCATTTTTGGTTCCGCACCCTAAGTAGCGCTTGCTGATTGGTGGCTAGATTTATACTGCTTTGATGAAAATGTATCACATATAATACAGGATTCGGATTTCTGAACAACCAGCTTATTATTTTGTTATTATATTATTATTTGTTTGAAAAGCACCACACTGTCTCACAGTGCAAAGACTCTATTTGAATATTAAAGGGCTATAATAGTTGAAAATTTACATGTCCTAATCCGTTAGAGCAGGGCTCAACAAACCTAGGAGCCACTGGCTGCTAGAATTTTACCCCGGCTCCTACTATTTTTGGTTATTCTCCATAAATCTATATACAAATACCACTGTCTGGCTACTAAAAGTGTGCCTGGCTCCTAAACATTCTTACTGGCCCCTACATTTTTAACAGATTTGTCGACCCCTGCATTAGAGCATGTCCTTTTACGATTATTGACTCTGCTCTTCTGTGTGTTTAATCCAGTCTGTAGCGCTAGTAGCACATCTGACTCATGAGACTAGCGCTGCTGATTGTATCAGTGTCTACTTCTGCTCAGGACCAGCAGTACACCGCAGCACCTTTGCAGGGGTTATAAACACAGTAGAGGAGGATTGATAGTCGTTACATGCCCAAACGGATTAGATCATGTCATTTTGTACTATTATTGCCCTTTAATTCCATTGGCTTGTTTTTTTCTCTTGTTGTGATTTTAGCTATTACAGAAATAATGAAGACCAGGTTATTACTTATTTTGAATTTTATTTGTTGGATATCTGAGCATTGAGAATTCCCAAGACACCGTAAACTTACATCAGATTAAATCATAAAATGGGTAGGAACAATATTATAATTTTGCTAAGCACTTCTTGTGATTTCTATGTGTCCGTAACACTTGTCACAGGAAATACAGCTTATTGCTAACCACCTAATGCTCTTCATGTTAAACAGCACAAAGAAATTTAATCCTTATGTGACCCTGTAACATAGTTTGTATCTGGCTTAAAGGGACAGTCTAGTCAAAATTATACTTTCATGATTCAGATAGGGCATGCAATTTTAAGCAACTTTCCAATTTACTTCTATTATCTAATTTGCTCAATTCTTTAGATATCCTTTGTTGAAGAAATAGCAATGCACATGTGTGAGCAAATCAAACAAGGCCTTTATGTGCAGCAACCAATCAGAAGCTACTGAGCATATCTAGATATGCTTTTCAGCAAGTGATATCAAGAGAATGAAGCAAATTAGATAAAAAAAAGTGAATTAGAAAGTTGTTTAAAATGACATGCTCTTTCTAAATCACGAAAGAAATAAAATGGGTTTCATGTCCCTTTAAGTCTAAAGTCTATTTGAGGGACATAACATTTTATATTCAACTTACGTAATAGCCACTTAAAGGGACAGTCTACACCAGAATTTTTTATTGTTTAAAAAGATAGATAATCCCTTTAATTACCCATTCCCTAGTTTTGCATAACCAACACGGTTAAATAAATACACTTTTACCTCTGTGATTACCTTGTATCTAAGCCTCTGCAAACTTCCCCCTTATTTCAGTTCTTTTGACAGACCTACATTTTAGCCAATCAGTGCTGACTCACCTGAACTCCACGTGCGTGAGCACAGTGTTATCTATATGACACACATGAACTAACACCCTCTAGTGGTGAAAAACTGTCAAAATACCCTGAGAGAAGAGGTGGGCTTTAAGGGCTTAGAAATTAGAATATGAACCTCCTATGTTTAGCTTTTAACTAAGAATACCAAGAAAACAAAGCAAAATTGGTGATAAAAGTAAATTGGAAAATTGTTTAAAATTGCATTCTCTATCTGAATCATGAAAGTTTATTTTGGACTAGACTGTCCCTTTAAAATCATTTATATCTAAGCATAAAAATAATACTTATCTTACCAATAATCTTCTCCTTTGTTTCTCCTAAGAACACCAAAGATACAGCTACCCCCAACTCTTTCCACTATGCTTCAAGTACACAGTTCCATAAATTACTTCCGTATTCCCTCTATATTGGTTGTTGGCACATCTTCCAGCCATTCCAGTGCCGGCATGGGGACAACTCACAGGAACTAAAAAAATATTTCTAGAGCAATGTCAATAAGCTATTTGGAATGAAAACTGGATGAGAAATAGCTCATATGGGATGACTATGAAGCCTTTTAGTTTTGAGATATTCTTGGGTTTGGGGACATTTTCTAAGAACACATCACTGGATTTAAGACATTCATGGTTCCTGCTCCCTGAGAGCTGCTGCTCTCACTTCAAGGTTTAGATATATTCAGAAGCAATGGCAACTACTTGTCAAGGTGCATTAGGTTATATACAACATAAAAAATGATATTAAGCTTTTCCTCACACTCATTATATACTACTATAATATACAATAAAATGATATTATTTCTCTTGCCATACCTGACACAAAACACATAAAAATCATATGTATTTCTTATATTTACAGTTAGTATGCTTGAGATTCAGAACTGAATACAATTGATTTACTCCATTAGAATGTTTGAAGCACACATTTGATTGATACAAACTAAAGAGTTTTGAGATTAGTTCTACTTTGTATATGAAATAAAAAAAAAAAAAATCTTAAAAAGATAAAATATTTACTGGGCCTTTTATATTACAATATTTTATTTTTGTGATATCACAGATCAATCAAGAAAGAAAGTAATGAGTTCTTCTGGGATTTACTTTAAAACTCATGATGGAAATATTTTGTTCTCTTTATTAACCTCTGAACTGTCTGGTCCCTTCAAAAGATTAGGGCAGTACACAGATCCAAGGTTAATGCATGCTTGTAACAAGCAAACTCTCCAAGGCAGCAGTGTGCGAGAGTCCATCTAATCATCTCTGAACTAAAGTTCAAAGGGCAAGCCTTGCCTTGTACACTCAATGCCCAAGGGCTGACATAGTGGCGTAATATTATGTTAGAGGGATTATCTGTTACATGGTTCTTTCCTCTTTCAAGGATGAGTGTGAAGTTAAGAGGATTAGATGTATTTGGTGCTGTTGCTGTAAACGCTTCAGTTTTTTTTAATTAGAAGAATTTAGCTGGTTATTCCTAGAGCATTTGGAACCTAATAATAATTAATATAGGAGCCCTAACCTTGTATACCAAGTGTCATGCCTTGAGACAAGTTTTCAGATGGAAATTAAATTATGAATATTTGATTTTATGAAGTAAGTTACCATATGGTGCAAGGGAAGGAGATCAAGGAAAGTAATTTTATTACAAGTATCAGTGTTTTTAGAGAAACCAACAATACTGTATGTGTATAATTATAATTCAGTTTCATACATTAAATGTGCACAGTGGGATAGTAAATTATAATGTACCACATTATTTACACCTAATTTAAAATGATAAAAATGATGATTCAATGTACCTATCTATACTGTATGTTTTTATTACCTCTCCCCATTCACATACTTATTTACCTTTTCACCATTGACATCATTTACCCTTTCAACTTGAATACCACAAGATGCAAAATGGTGAATTTAGAATGCAGGAAGACAAAGGTAAATAATATACTCCACTGTACTTTACTGACAGTAACAAAGTGGGAATTATTATTTCAGATGAAGTAATATTTGGTAAACTATGTGGTAGCGGAGCAGCTAAGACCAGTATACATGGCCGTACTCATGTGGCCATTTGTTAGAGAGGAATTCTCTCCCTCCTCAGATTACCTTTGTAATGGTGATCATATTCCCAACTAGGCATATGTTGTTGTTTTTGGTATCCTGGAGAGAGATACTGTATTCTATTCTATTCTATGATTAATCACCCCTTATCTGCATACAAATGTTTATGGAGTGACACCATGTATACTAAGAATCTATGGCTTAATGAATTTCTGTTAATATTTCAATCTTTTGAGTGCAGCTGTTCAGCGGCATGTTCCACAGGCATGATTTGTACCCTGCTACACTGTAGAATTTGTAGTTTTGTCTTCCCTTTCAGTTTTCACTTGGTGAGTTCATGAGTGAAATTGAACCATTGACTTATAGCACAGCTTAGTCAAAACCCCTAACTCTGCTCCTCAAACACTATAGGGGGTCATTAGACCACATTTTGGAACAAGAGGAGACACCTCTTTTTTACTAAGACATCTGCTCCCCTAGTAATTTGGCATTCACCTTCCTAATATATTTGCTGTGTGTGGTATAGCGGTTTCCATGGAGCCAATATCCCATAAAAACCAAAAAAGAATTACCCTCTTTTAAATGAGCCAATAGGTAGCAGCAGCTTGTGAAAATGTGAATCCTTCTTTTGAAAGAGATCACTATTTCAAATTAGTCACATATCTAGGCATGAGGATCTTGTGTCCAGGTGATCACCTGATGAATCAATATGCTAGTGGACCAGTACAATGGAAAGGCCTTTTTGGTTCCCAAAATACACATAGGGATGTAAAACCATTTATTTGAAAAGAGTTCATCCCTCAATTTCAAATGATCCTTTGATTGTTCATCTTCCAGAAGGTCATCATAAAAATTGTAAAATTCCTCACAGCACTGATCCTGTGTCAGGGGTCATACCACCCTTTACAACCTAGAAATACATCATAAGGCCCCTAATTTGACAGATGTGTGCTTTACCATTTGAGTAAATGATTTTATCACTATGAAGTAAAGGGGTTAACAAACCCTGCAACAGTCACCAGTTTGCCACAGAAATGGTTAATTGTCCCTTTCCGCTTTAACCAAATCCTCACTGTCCATAGTGTGACTAAGTTCAATGGGTGAAATAGTTAATACAACACTTTTTCTCATCTGTACTGACCTAAAAAATGTCCTAAACTCCCCTCTTATTGAAACCCACGCTTAACTGCTGCCTTCTCCTTATGATTATTATATGGGAAATGCTTCCAAAAAAGTACACTTATAGATTAAAAATACTAAAACACAATTTAGCAAAAATCAATCTAAAAACATAATACTGTTAATAATCTCATTGGTAGTAATATGTTACAGATATTAGACAAAGGCAAACACTTAATAAAGGAGTATGTATTATGAAGAAAAAGAGTCACAGTGCATTTATATATAAAGAAAAAAAGGATTAGCAAACACAATTATATGAAGCAAACTGTTTTTAAATAAAAAGGAGAAAATATAACAGAACCTAAAACTTTCCCTGCATGGTCTCTGTCCCAAGAGAAATTGGCAGGAAAAAGGTCAAATACGCTGTACTAACTTCTCATGTGAAAGGCAACATTGTTTAGCTGAATTCATCATTTAATACATTTTTTCCTGAGGTCAAGTTTCTGCCCAGACACCTTCCAAAGTGGAGCAAGGAAGGTGGCCACCCCTTTTTATAGCAGATCATAAACCAGTACCCAAGCCCTGGCTAACATTTATAGGATACCTTACAATTTTATTTAGGTATATCCAGTATCGATATATTTATAATCAATCCCATTTTGATACCATGAGGATTATTTTGATACAAAAAATGGCATGTCTGTCCTATTTGGTCATCTGATTAAACAAAAGTTATTAAAACATAATCAGATATCCTAGAGTATTAACTTTAATTGACCTCAGGTCTGTGCCTTCACAAGACTTTATAAAGTCCACTGTAGTGTGATGACTGAATTGTCCCTTGTATCTGGTTGAACCTGATGCAGGTAGTAAAATTCAGTCCTCCCACAGGTTTGAGTTCTGCTCTTTGTTAAAAAACAAAACAAAAACAAAAAACCCTGTAAACCGCAAATATTGAAATACAGGACACAGAAAATAATTAACCCACAGCATCCTGAACTCATGGTTTTCATGAAAATAATCTTTTAGTTGGCAAGTGATCATTGTGATTCACTGAGATCATATTGTTGTCAGGTTGTTGGTGTCTGGGTCATAGATTCTGATTTAAAGAAATATAAAAAGTGAGTATAAGAAAGGCGACAAGGCGTAAAATTAAAATATGTGTGTGTGTATATATATATATATATATATATATATATATATATATATATACACACACATACATATAGGTGTCTTCGCACTCCAAAATGCAAACAATCTATGTATAAAAGTAGCAACACAGATATGTATCAAGAATTTGTTTTTAGCAATTTTATAAGTACAAGCTAAACAGCAAATAACAAGGTCTGTTCCTAAATCCAATGCATAATCAGACAAGGATACATGAAAATAAAAAACATATAAACAAAAAACATACTGGGCATCCCCAGTTAGCAAGAAGCAAGTATTGATGTCAGTCCAAACTCAGAGGTATAAGATACAAGTATTACTGTCCTCAGTATGGTAAGTAATATGTGTGAGATATTGTACAAATGTGTGAGATATTGTACAAATGTGTGAGATATTGTACAAATGTGTGAGATATTGTACAAATGTGTGAGATATTGTACAAATGTGTGAGATATTGTACAAATGTGTGAGATATTGTACAAATGTGTGAGACATTGTACAAATGTGTGAGACATTGTACAAATGTGTGAGACATTGTACAAATGTGTGAGATATTGTACAAATGTGTGAGATATTGTACAAATGTGTGAGATATTGTACAAATGTGTGAGATATTGTACAAATGTGTGAGATATTGTACAAATGTGTGAGACATTGGAACAAATAAAGGGGACATTCAGTCAAGAACGCTGTTTTCCTGAGAGGGGACGTTTCCACCTCTTAGCCAATAGCCGTTCAGGCTATCCGGCTTGGCACAAGTTGGAACACACGGCTATTTGCTAAGAGGTGGAAACATCATCTCACAACAAAATAGTTTTTTATACTTCATGACTGAAAGTCCCCTTTATTTGTTCCAATTGTAAATCCTAGCGTTTCACAAATGCTAGGATTTACAATCATTTTAAATGCAATGAGTACAAAAGCCTAAAATGGTTCAGCACATGAATATTAATAGCTCAGCATTTAAGGGGTTAAATAAGGTTTCCTTTCTGTATCTTCATTTTCTTTTTTAACATACTTTTCTATTAAATTAGGTTTCCTTTCTGTATTGTAACTGTCCTTTTTACATACTTTTCTATGATGCTTTATTTTCTTTAATTTTAAGTGGTACAAAGACTAGATCCAGAGTGCCTGCAAAGGTCATAATGTCATATTTATAATGTAAAATGTCAAACGTTTTATATTTGCCCATCTATTGTGAAGAGCAATGTAAGGATACTTGTAATCTTCTTAAACATTAGAACATTCTTCCTGACAGTCAATGGTTTTTATAATGTGTTATCAAGGCCTGTCAGGTATAAGAACATATGTCAATGTCTGAAGATCTTCAGGTGCATTGGACCAGTGCTGAAGTGAACAGTAGGTGCGAAGCCTTTACTTTTCGATCATGACAGATCACAGTGTAGAATTCACTGATAGCCTTCACCTTGTAAATGTAATATTAAATCCTATACTTTGCAAGCCATGGTGATTTTTAGTGTGTATAAATAAATATATTTCTGCCTTCATGCACAACCAAAATCTTGTTGGTAGCTTAGAAACCAACAGTTGTATTGTAGTAACCTGAAATAAATAGCAACATCAATTGTTTTCTATAGGAACCCTAAAATATTAATAGCAACAGAATATCAATCTCATCCTGAGATGTGATGGGTAATTATGTATTGAAAATTCCCCAGTGGTAACTGGAAGAAGCAATTATATGACTCATCATAGATGAAAATTCTTCAAATTACTTAAAGGGACACTGAACCCATTTTTTTTTTCTTTCATGATTCAGATAGAGCATGTAATTTTAAGCAACTTTTTAATTTACTCCTATTATCAAATTTTCTTCGTTCTCTTGATATCTATATTTAAAAAGCAGGAATGTGATGCATAGGAGCTGACCATTTTTGGTTGAGAACCTTGGTTATGCTTGCTTATTGGTTAAATGTAAGCCTCCAATAAGCAAGCACTATCTATGGTGCTGAACCTAAAATGGACTGGCTGCTAAGATTTACATTCCTGCTTTTAAAATAAAGATAGCAAGAGAACAAAGAAAAATTGATAATAGGAGTAAATTAGAAAGTTGCTTAAAATGTCATGCTCTATCTGAATCATGAAAGAAAAAACCTTTCACTTATTAACCCCTAATCTGCCGCCTCCGCTATCGCTGACCCCTGCATATTTTTTTAACCCCTAATCTGCCGCTCCGTACACCGCCGCACCCTACGTTATCCCTATGTACCCCTAATCTGCTGCCCCTAACACCGCCGACCCCTATATTATATTTATTAACCCCTAATCTGCCGCCCCCAACGTCGCCTCCACCTACCTACAATTATTAACCCCTAATCTGCCGACCGGACCTCGCCGCTACTCTAATAAATGTATTAACCCCTAAAGCTAAGTCTAACCCTAACACCCCCCTAAGTTAAATATAATTTAAATCTAACGAAATAAA
The DNA here is from genome assembly GCF_027579735.1 of Bombina bombina. Taxonomy (NCBI): domain Eukaryota; kingdom Metazoa; phylum Chordata; class Amphibia; order Anura; family Bombinatoridae; genus Bombina; species Bombina bombina. The sequence continues at coordinate 1,200,627,590 of NC_069502.1, forward strand.
TTAACTATTATTAAATAAATTAATCCTATTTAAAGCTAAATACTTACCTGTAAAATAAATCTTAATATAGCCACAATATATATTATAATTATATTGTAGCTATTTTAGGATTAATATTTATTTTACAGGCAACTTTGTATTTATTTTAACCAGGTACAATAGCTATTAAATAGTTAATAACTATTTAATAGTTACCTAGTTAAAATAATTACAAAATTACCTGTAAAATAAATCCTAACCTAAGTTACAATTAAACCTAACACTACACTATCAATAAATTAATTAAATACAATACCTACAAATAAATAAAATTAAATAAACTTACTAAAGTACAAAAAATAAAAAAGAACTAAGTTACAAAAAATAAAAACATAGTTACAAACATTAGAAAAATATTACAACAATTTTAAGCTAATTACACCTACTCTAAGCCCCCTAATAAAATAACAAAGCCCCCCAAAATAAAAAAATGCCCTACCCTATTCTAAAATTAAAATAGAAAAGCTCTTTTACCTTACCAGCCCTTAAAAGGGCCTTTTGCGGGGCATGCCCCAAAGAATTCAGCTCTTTTGCCTGGAAAAAAAAACATACAATACCCCCCCCGCCCAACATTACAACCCACCACCCACATACCCCTAATCTAACCCAAACCCCCCTTAAATAAACCTAACACTAAGCCCCTGAAGATCTTCCTACCTTATCTTCACCACACCGGGTATCACCGATCCGTCCAGGCTCCGATGTCTTGATCCAAGCCCAAGCGGGGGCTGAAGACATCCGTCCTCCGGCTGAAGTCTTGATCCAAGCGGCGGCTGAAGAAGTCCATCCTCCGGCTGAAGTCTTCATCCTATCTGGGCAGAAGAGGAGATCCGGACCGGTAGACATCTTCATCCAAGCGGCATCTTCTATCTTCTTCCATCCGATGACGAGCGGCTCCATCTTCAAGACCTCCGGCGCGGATCCATCCTCTTCTTCCGACGTCCTAAACAGAATGAAGGTTCCTTTAAGGGACGTCATCCAAGATAGCGTCCCTCGAATTCCGATTGGCTGGTAGGATTCTATCAGCCAATCGGAATTAAGGTAGGGAAATTCTGATTGGCTGATGGAATCAGCCAATCAGATTCAAGTTCAATCCGATTGGCTGATCCAATCAGCCAATCAGATTGAGCTCGCATTCTATTGGCTGATCGGAAGATCCCATTGAAAAGATAGGATACGCAAATGGCGTAAGGGGATCTGCGGTATGGAAAAGTCGCGGCTGCAAAGTGAGCGTTAGACCCTTTCCTGACTGACTCTAAATACCAGCAGTAGCCCAAAACCAGCGTTAGGAGCCTCTAACGCTGGTTTTGACGGCTAACGCCAAACTCTAAATCTAGGCGACAGTATGTTTTACAAATATCTTTATGTGCATTTATCATGTAATCTCTATTGGCTACAAAGGGTTTGCATTGCTTATATAAACGAAATAGTGTATTAAGCCTCTCCTGAACAATAAGATCTAATTTGTTATTTCATTCTTCATTCAGTCACTAATAGGAACAAACTTGTGAATTCATTTCAGATTGGGTATGGGGAGAAAATGTGTGAAATATTAGTATATTGCTGTGCTAAGAACAGGGAACCTTGGGTTGAATCATGGTACATCTACTGTATGTTTTTGCCTAGGGACAATGTGCATTTGTTCTGCTATTCATTCTCTTGTAGAATGAGAAAAAGAAGAAATTAAAGGGAAACTGAACCCATATTTTTTATTTTGTGATTCAGATAGAGCATGAAATTTTCAGCAACTTTCTGATTTACTCCTATTAGCAAATTCTATTCATTCTCTTGGTATCTTTATTTGAAATGCAATAATGTAAGTTTAGATGCCGGCCCATTTTTGGTGAACAACCTGGGTTGTTCTTGCTGATTAAAAAAGTGGTGTCCATAGTTCTGAACCAAGAAAAAAAGTTTAGATGTATTCTTTTTCAAATAAAGATAGCAAGAGAATCAAGAAAATTGATAATAGGAGTAAATTAGAAAGTTGTTTAAAATGTTCTGCTCTATCTGAATCACAGTAGAAAAAAGTTGGGTTCAGTGTCCCTTTAAGTATTTGTCATCAAAAAGAAGCTCCATTAAACGAAGACACATTTGGAAGCCTTTCCCTAAAATTTCCTTGAGTAACTTACGGATATTAGTTTATAGCATGACTTGTTTTGTCTGGAGGAGATCAGCCTTCAGTTTACAGAATGAGATATAAACCTTATTTATGTAACCGTATTAAACTTGTGTTCTTTAAAAGCTCTGCAAGACTCTCTATTCTAAAAAAAAGTACATTTTATACTTAAAGGGACAGTAAGCACCTGAAGGTTATTAGAACAGATTAACACATTGTTTTCTGCAATGTTTTTTCAGTTGTTAAACTCAGCCCACACCTTTCCTTATTTAGAGGAACCAATCTGTTTGCCAGGGTCATTGTGTTACCAAAATATTCATTATTTGGCTCCAGCTGAAATAACAAACTGCAAGTTCTGCACAAATATGTGTCAGAGTTGGGCTTGTGAAGCTGCCATGTGCTTTATCTGGTTTAATGATTGGGAAATCAACAATGTTTTGCCTTTTTCTTTGACATGTAGAAGGCTGCCGTTTTGCACAAATCTTAGTTTGTTGCAATTTCACAAGAAGTAATCCGGCTCCAAACAAAGCGAAATGCTTCATGAATGATACAAATGTGAATGCCTACTTGTACTGTCTTTTTAAAGGGAAGAGTGCTCGCTGTGGTGGCTGTTACTCCATCTTTTACTCAAAACCCTGTTTAAAATTATTTTATTGTTCCTAGCTAAGTAGATGTTTGATCACAGCAAATTGGTTAAACAAATAGGTAAAGAGCTGTTCTGGAGCAGCAAGTGTTGCATTTCACAAGCTGAATAAAGATTAGTGGGTTATGTGACAGCTATTGGTAAGGGTCTTTATTTATGTGTTTAACCCCTGTGCGTTAATCGGATAGCTGGGGCAGTAATGTAAAAATCCTATGTACTAACAAATTACAATATCCCTTTAATATGTTTATACTGACCTTGTTAGGCTGCTATAAGTGCAGACAGTGGCGTATTTAGGTTTTATGCTGCCCTAGGCACTCAAAATTCTGCTGCCCCCCCAAAAAAAAAGTTTTAAGGCCTTTTTTCCCCGTAATATTTTTTTGGGTCAGTGTGTAAAATGTTTTGGGTTTTTTTTTCATAAGAATTCAAAAGAATTCAAAAGAAAATGGGTTGAATTGCATGCATCTTATACCGTTTTCTCCCTGAATGAAGGAATCTGTTGGAGGGGAGAAAAGGGAGGGAAAGGAAAGAAGGAAGGGAGGGAGGGAGTGAGGGAGGGAGAGAGAAGAGAAAAGTGGGGAGGGAGGGAGTGAGGGAGGGAGAGAGAAGAGAAAAGTGGGGAGGGAAAGAAAGAAGTGAAAGAAGGGAGTAAGAGAAGGGAGTTGAGAGAAAGAAGGGAGGGAGTTTATTGAGGAAGGGAAAAGAAAGTGAAATAAGGGAGGGAGGGAGGGAAAGAAGAATACAGTTTGAAACAATCACTGCCCTTAACATGCAACAACATACTGTAATTACCATTATTCAAGTAATGAAACTTTTTAAGTGTCCGTTTACTATTTACTCCGTGGGTTCATGAATGCAGAGAAAGCTATTAGTAGCTAACATACATTAGCGCTGAGAGTTTATAATTAGACATCACATGAATGCTGAGAAAGCTATCTAATAGCAGCTAACATACATTAGCACTGAGAGCTTATGATTAGACATTACATGAATGCAGAGAAAGCTATCAGTAGCTAACATACATTAGCGCTGAGAGTTTATGATTAGACATCACATGAATGCAGAGACAGCTAGTTATTAGTAGCTAACATACATTAGCACTGAGAGCTTATGATTAGACATCACATGAATGCAGAGAGAGCTAGCTATTAGTAGCTAACATACATTAGCGCTGAGAGTTTATGATTAGACATCACATGAATGCAGAGAGAGCTAGCTATTAGTAGCTAACATACATTAGCACTGAGAGTTTATTATTAGACATCACATGAATGCAGAGAAAGCTAGCTATTAGTAGCTAACATACATTAGCACTGATAGTTTATGATTAGACATCACATGAATGCAGAGAAAGCTATTAGTAGCTAACATACATTAGCACTGAGAGTTTATGATTAGACATCACATGAATGCAGAGAAAGCTATTAGTATCTAACATACATTAGTGCTGAGAGTTTGATTAGACATCACATGAATGCAGAGACAGCTAGTTATTAGTAGCTTACATACATTAGCACTGAGAGCTTATGATTAGACATCACATGAATGCAGAGAGAGCTAGCTATTAGTAGCTAACATACATTAGCGCTGAGAGTTTATGATTAGACATCACATGAATGCAGAGAAAGCTAGCTATTAGTAGCTAACATACATTAGCGCTGAGAGTTTGTTATTAGACATCACATGAATGCAGAGAAAGCTAGTTATTAGTAGCTAACATACATTAGCACTGAGAGTTTATTATTAGACATCACATGAATGCAGAGAAAGCTAGCTATTAGTAGCTAACATACATTAGCACTGAGAGTTTATGATTAGACATCACAAGCTGATTTAAGCAGTGCACAGACGCATCCAGTCTGTTAGTTACTAAGACCTGCAATAAGCACTGCGTTTGCAGAACCACCACAGCTGACAAGGGGAGGCAGCATATCGGCACAAGGTCTTCTCCTCCAGCCGCACCTTGTAAGCATATCCCCGGGCATGTTTCTCACCAAGAACGCTTCCACTGCAAAAATGCTGGCAGCTCTAAATTAAGCAACAGTTTAAAGGAGCACTGCCTGTAAAGAGCGACCTTAATCAGCACATGTGCCTTGCCTTCTCTGTAAAAGCCTGCACTTTATCGCTCACTATACTGTGTGCTTGTTTTTAGAGAGAGGATAGGGCAGATGTGCTGCCCCTCTCAAATCTGCTGCCCTAGGCACCGGCCTTGTTAGCCTAGGCCATAATACGCCCCTGAGTGCAGAGCATATATAAAGTAAATATGTTTACTGCATTTGATGTTACATTTATTTACTTACACACATGCATGTCTACATTAAAGGGACATTTAACACAAGGTCTAATATATATAAAGTAAATATGTTTACTGCATTTTATATTACATTTATTTACTTAAACAATTGCATGTCTACATTAAAGGGACATTTAACACAAGGTCTAATATATATAAAGTAAATATGTTTACCGCATTTGATATTACATTTATTTACTTACACACTTGCATGTCTACATTAAAGGGACATGTAACACAAGGTCTAATATATGTAAAGTAAAACGGTAATTTATTTTGTGGGCTTTCCCATTACCACAAGAATTAGTGGAGACTGCAGACTTCACAAGCCTAATCCTGTTGTATTGTACATATCCTTTGTTTGCTCACTCTAATAACCTATTTAAATCTGTCCCTCATTGGTTTCAGCATTTCAGATAAAATAAGGGAAACCTTGGGTTTTTCCTTGTGGCACTCATTAGTTTATGGGGACTTAAACTTTCCATTTATTTATTCAATATTTATACAACTAACATGATATTAAAAATCTGCTTATTATTCACAGACAAATCCTTTCATTTGTATACATCATTATGTCTGGCATGTATCTAGTGTTAATGTCGCTTTTATATGCCAAGATTATGCACACACACACATACTTTTTTATTTATTTTTCTCCAACATAGGTGTGTCCGGTCCACGGCGTCATCCTTACTTGTGGGATATTCTCTTCCCCAACAGGAAATGGCAAAGAGCCCAGCAAAGCTGGTCACATGATCCCTCCTAGGCTCCGCCTACCCCAGTCATTCTCTTTGCCGTTGTACAGGCAACATCTCCACGGAGATGGCTTAGAGTTTTTTAGTGTTTAACTTTTCAAAAACATTTTAGCCAAAATGAACACTTATCAGCGTAAGCGCGACTGCTCTGTTTTAGATACTGAAGAGCATGACGACGCTGATATTAATATTTCTGAAGGGCCCCTAACTCAGTCTGATGGGGCCAGGGAGGTTTTGTCTGAGGGAGAAATTACTGATTCAGGGAACATTTCTCAACAAGCTGAACCTGATGTGATTGCATTTAAATTTAAGTTGGAACATCTCCGCATTCTGCTTAAGGAGGTATTATCCACTCTGGATGATTGTGACAAGTTGGTCATCCCAGAGAAACTATGTAAAATGGACAAGTTCCTAGAGGTGCCGGGGCTCCCAGAAGCTTTTCCTATACCCAAGCGGGTGGCGGACATTGTTAATAAAGAATGGGAAAGGCCCGGTATTCCTTTCGTCCCTCCCCCCATATTTAAAAAATTGTTTCCTATGGTCGACCCCAGAAAGGACTTATGGCAGACAGTCCCCAAGGTCGAGGGAGCGGTTTCCACTTTAAACAAACGCACCACTATACCCATAGAGGATGGTTGTGCTTTCAAAGATCCTATGGATAAAAAATTAGAAGGTTTGCTTAAAAAGATGTTTGTTCAGCAGGGTTACCTTCTACAACCAATTTCATGCATTGTCCCTGTCGCTACAGCCGCATGTTTCTGGTTCGATGAGCTGATAAAGGCGGTCGACAGTGATTCTCCTCCTTATGAGGAGATTATGGACAGAATCAATGCTCTCAAATTGGCTAATTCTTTCACCCTAGACGCCACTTTGCAATTGGCTAGGTTAGCGGCTAAGAATTCTGGGTTTGCTATTGTGGCGCGCAGAGCGCTTTGGTTGAAATCTTGGTCGGCTGATGCGTCTTCCAAGAACAAGCTACTTAACATTCCTTTCAAGGGGAAAACGCTGTTTGGCCCTGACTTGAAAGAGATTATCTCGGATATCACTGGGGGTAAGGGCCACGCCCTTCCTCAGGATCGGCCTTTCAAGGCAAAAAATAAACCTAATTTTCGTCCCTTTCGTAGAAACGGACCAGCCCAAAGTGCTACGTCCTCTAAGCAAGAGGGTAATACTTCTCAAGCCAAGCCAGCTTGGAGACCAATGCAAGGCTGGAACAAGGGAAAGCAGGCCAAGAAACCTGCCACTGCTACCAAGACAGCATGAAATGTTGGCCCCCGATCCGGGACCGGATCTGGTGGGGGGCAGACTCTCTCTCTTCACTCAGGCTTGGGCAAGAGATGTTCTGGATCCTTGGGCGCTAGAAATAGTCTCCCAAGGTTATCTTCTGGAATTCAAGGGACTTCCCCCAAGGGGGAGGTTCCACAGGTCTCAGTTGTCTTCAGACCACATAAAAAGACAGGCATTCTTACATTGTGTAGAAGACCTGTTAAAAATGGGAGTGATTCATCCCGTTCCATTAAGAGAACAAGGGATGGGGTTCTACTCCAATCTGTTTATAGTTCCCAAAAAAGAGGGAACATTCAGACCAATCTTAGATCTCAAGATCTTAAACAAGTTTCTCAAGGTTCCATCGTTCAAGATGGAAACCATTCGAACTATTCTTCCTTCCATCCAGGAAGGTCAATTCATGACCACGGTGGATTTAAAGGATGCGTATCTACATATTCCTATCCACAAGGAACATCATCGGTTCCTGAGGTTCGCATTCCTGGACAAACATTACCAGTTTGTGGCGCTTCCTTTCGGATTAGCCACTGCTCCAAGGATTTTCACAAAGGTACTAGGGTCCCTTCTAGCGGTGCTAAGACCAAGGGGCATTGCTGTAGTACCTTACTTGGACGACATTCTGATTCAAGCGTCGTCCCTTCCTCAAGCAAAGGCTCACACGGACATTGTCCTGGCCTTTCTCAGATCTCACGGATGGAAAGTGAACGTGGAAAAGAGTTCTCTATCTCCGTCAACAAGGGTTCCCTTCTTGGGAACAATAATAGACTCCTTAGAAATGAGGATTTTTCTGACAGAGGCCAGAAAAACAAAACTTCTAGACTCTTGTCGGATACTCCATTCCGTTCCTCTTCCTTCCATAGCTCAGTGCATGGAAGTGATCGGGTTGATGGTAGCGGCAATGGACATGGTTCCTTTTGCACGCATTCATCTAAGACCATTACAACTGTGCATGCTCAGTCAGTGGAATGGGGACTATACAGACTTGTCTCCGAAGATACAAGTAAATCAGAGGACCAGAGACTCACTCCGTTGGTGGCTGTCCCTGGACAACCTGTCACGAGGGATGACATTCCGCAGACCAGAGTGGGTCATTGTCACGACCGACGCCAGTCTGATGGGCTGGGGCGCGGTCTGGGGATCCCTGAAAGCTCAGGGTCTTTGGTCTCGGGAAGAATCTCTTCTACCGATAAATATTCTGGAACTGAGAGCGATATTCAATGCTCTCAAGGCTTGGCCTCAGCTAGCGAGGGCCAAGTTCATACGGTTTCAATCAGACAACATGACAACTGTTGCGTACATCAACCATCAGGGGGGAACAAGGAGTTCCCTGGCGATGGAAGAAGTGACCAAAATCATTCTATGGGCGGAGTCTCACTCCTGCCACCTGTCTGCTATCCACATCCCAGGAGTGGAAAATTGGGAAGCGGATTTTCTGAGTCGTCAGACATTGCATCCGGGGGAGTGGGAACTCCATCCGGAAATCTTTGCCCAAGTCACTCAGCTGTGGGGCATTCCAGACATGGATCTGATGGCCTCTCGTCAGAACTTCAAAGTTCCTTGCTACGGGTCCAGATCCAGGGATCCCAAGGCGGCTCTAGTGGATGCACTAGTAGCACCTTGGACCTTCAAACTAGCTTATGTGTTCCCGCCGTTTCCTCTCATCCCCAGGCTGGTAGCCAGGATCAATCAGGAGAGGGCGTCGGTGATCTTGATAGCTCCTGCGTGGCCACGCAGGACTTGGTACGCAGATCTGGTGAATATGTCATCGGCTCCTCCTTGGAAGCTACCTTTGAGACGAGACCTTCTTGTTCAGGGTCCGTTCGAACATCCGAATCTGGTTTCACTCCAGCTGACTGCTTGGAGATTGAACGCTTGATCTTATCGAAGCGAGGATTCTCAGATTCTGTTATCGATACTCTTGTTCAGGCCAGAAAGCCTGTAACTAGAAAGATTTACCACAAAATTTGGAAAACATATATCTGTTGGTGTGAATCTAAAGGATTCCCTTGGGACAAGGTTAGGATTCCTAGGATTCTATCCTTCCTTCAAGAAGGTTTGGAAAAAGGATTATCTGCAAGTTCCCTGAAGGGACAGATTTCTGCCTTGTCTGTGTTACTTCACAAAAAGCTGGCCGCTGTGCCAGATGTTCAAGCCTTTGTTCAGGCTCTGGTTAGAATTAAGCCTGTTTACAAACCTTTGACTCCTCCTTGGAGTCTCAATTTAGTTCTTTCAGTTCTTCAGGGGTTTCCGTTTGAACCCTTGCATTCCGTTGATATTAAGTTATTATCTTGGAAAGTTTTGTTTTTAGTTGCAATTTCTTCTGCTAGAAGAGTTTCAGAATTATCTGCTCTGCAGTGTTCTCCTCCTTATCTGGTGTTCCATGCAGATAAGGTGGTTTTACGTACTAAACCTGGTTTTCTTCCAAAAGTTGTTTCTAACAAAAACATTAACCAGGAGATTATCGTACCTTCTCTGTGTCCGAAACCAGTTTCAAAGAAGGAACGTTTGTTGCACAATTTGGATGTTGTTCGCGCTCTAAAATTCTATTTAGATGCTACAAAGGATTTTAGACAAACATCTTCCTTGTTTGTTGTTTATTCCGGTAAAAGGAGAGGTCAAAAAGCAACTTCTACCTCTCTCTCTTTTTGGATTAAAAGCATCATCAGATTGGCTTACGAGACTGCCGGACGGCAGCCTCCCGAAAGAATCACAGCTCATTCCACTAGGGCTGTGGCTTCCACATGGGCCTTCAAGAACGAGGCTTCTGTTGATCAGATATGTAGGGCAGCGACTTGGTCTTCACTGCACACTTTTACCAAATTTTACAAGTTTGATACTTTTGCTTCTTCTGAGGCTATTTTTGGGAGAAAGGTTTTGCAAGCCGTGGTGCCTTCCATTTAGGTGACCTGATTTGCTCCCTCCCTTCATCCGTGTCCTAAAGCTTTGGTATTGGTTCCCACAAGTAAGGATGACGCCGTGGACCGGACACACCTATGTTGGAGAAAACAGAATTTATGTTTACCTGATAAATTACTTTCTCCAACGGTGTGTCCGGTCCACGGCCCGCCCTGGTTTTTTTAATCAGGTCTGATGATTTATTTTCTTTAACTACAGTCACCACGGTACCATATGGTTTCTCCTATGCAAATATTCCTCCTTAACGTCGGTCGAATGACTGGGGTAGGCGGAGCCTAGGAGGGATCATGTGACCAGCTTTGCTGGGCTCTTTGCCATTTCCTGTTGGGGAAGAGAATATCCCACAAGTAAGGATGACGCCGTGGACCGGACACACCGTTGGAGAAAGTAATTTATCAGGTAAACATAAATTCTGTTATTTCATTTCAGCATCTGCAAAAGACCATAGCAATTTACCAATTTCTGATATGACAAAAAGCAAAAGATCGCAAGAGAACAAAGAAAAATTGATAATTGGAGTAAATTAGAAGGTTGCTTAAAATTGCTTCTCTATCTGAATCATGAAAGAAAATATGGGTTTAGTGTCCCTTTAAGCCTAGAAATAGTTTCACTTTTAGTAAAAACATATTTCCCAAAGTTATTTCTCATAATGATGGTCTTACACTTTTGAATAAAATTTAACTCGTACATAAAAATAATAAAATGTATCCATTCGGTGTTCCAAGTTGCAATTGTGGAATACTTGTCCTCTTGTGTGTCACTTTGTGTCAACGAAGCACAAGAATGAGATACAGTTGAAGCCCATGAACAATACTGAAGACATCTTTCTTTCATGTAATTAGCAAGAGTCCATGAGCTAGTGACGTATGGGATATACATTCCTACCAGGAGGGGCAAAGTTTCCCAAACCTTAAAATGCCTATAAATACACCCCTCACCACACCCACAATTCAGTTTTACAAACTTTGCCTCCCGTGGAGGTGGTGAAGTAAGTTTGTGCTAGATTCTACGTTGATATGCGCTCCGCAGCAAGTTGGAGCCCGGTTTTCCTCTCAGCGTGCAGTGAATGTCAGAGGGATGTGAGGAGAGTATTGCCTATTTGAATGCAGTGATCTCCTTCTATGGGGTCTATTTCATAGGTTCTCTGTTATCGGTCGTAGAGATTCATCTCTTACCTCCCTTTTCAGATCGACGATATACTCTTATATATACCATTACCTCTGCTGATTCTCGTTTCAGTACTGGTTTGGCTTTCTACAAACATGTAGATGAGTGTCCTGGGGTAAGTAAATCTTATTTTCTGTGACACTCTAAGCTATGGTTGGGCACTTTGTTTATAAAGTTCTAAATATATGTATTCAAACATTTATTTGCCTTGACTCAGAATGTTCAACTTTCCTTATTTTTCAGACAGTCAGTTTCATATTTGGGATAATGCATTTGAATTAATCATTTTTTCTTACCTTCAAAAATTTGACTCTTTTTTCCTTGTGGGCTGTTAGGCTCGCGGGGGCTGAAAATGCTTAATTTTATTGCGTCATTCTTGGCGCAGACTTTTTTGGCGCAAAAATTCTTTTCCGTTTTCGGCGTCATACGTGTCGCCGGAAGTGGCGTCATTTTTTGACGTTATTTTGCGCCAAAAATGTCGGCGTTCCGGATGTGGCGTCATTTTTGGCGCCAAAAGCATTTAGGCGCCAAATAATGTGGGCGTCTTATTTGGCGCTAAAAAATAAGGGCGTCGCTTTTGTCTCCACATTATTTAAGTCTTATTTTTTCATTGCTTCTGGTTGCTAGAAGCTTGTTCTTTGGCATTTTTTCCCATTCCTGAAACTGTCATTTAAGGAATTTGATCAATTTTGCTTTATATGTTGTTTTTTCTCTTACATATTGCAAGATGTCTCACGTTGCATCTGAGTCAGAAGATACTACAGGAAAATCGCTGTCTAGTGCTGGAGCTACCAAGCTAAGTGTATCTGCTTTAATTTTTGGTATCTGTTTCTCCAGCTGTTGTTTGTATTGCATGTCATGACAAACTTATTAATGCAGATAAAATTTCCTTTAGTACTGTTACATTACCTGTTGCTGTTCCGTCAACATCTAATTTTCAGAGTGTTCCTGATAAACATAAGAGATTTTATTTTTTAAATCCATTAAGAAGGCTATGTCTGTTATTTCTCCTTCTAGTTTACATAAAAGTCTTTTAAAAACTTCTCTTTTTTCAGATGAATTTTTAAATGAACATCATCATTCTGATACTGATAATGGTTCTTCTGGTTCAGAGGTTTCTGTCTCAGAGGTTGATGCTGATAAATCTTTGTATTTGTTCAAGATGGAATTTATTCATTCTTTATTTAAAGAAGTATTAATTGCATTAGAAATAGAGGATTCTGGTCCTCTTAATACTAAATCTAAACGTTTAAATAAGGTTTTTAAATCTCCTGTAGTTATTCCAGAAGTGTTTAATCTCCCTGATGCTATTTCTGAAGTAATTTCCAGGGAATGGAATAATTTGGGTAATTCTTTTACTCCTTCTAAACGTTTAAGCAATTATATCCTGTGCCATCTGACAGATTAGAGTTTTTTTGGGACAAAATCCCTAAGGTTATGGGGCTGTCTCTACTCCTGCTAAATGTGTTACTATTCCTACGGCAGATAGTACTTCATTTAAGGATCCTTTAGATAGGAAAATTGAATCCTTTCTAAGAAAAGCTTACTTATGTTCAGGTAATCTTCTTAGACCTGCTATATTTTTAGCGGATGTTGCTGCAGCTTCAACTTTCTGGTTAGAAGCTTTAGCGCAACAAGTAACAGATCATAATTTTATAGCATTATTATTATTCTATAACATGCTAATAATTTTATTGGTGATACCATCTTTTGATATCATTAGAGTTGATGTCAGGTATATGTCTCTAGCTATTTTAGCTAGAAAAGCTTTATGGATTAAACTTGGAATGCTGATATGTATTCTAAGTCAACTTTGCTTTCCCTTTCTTTCCAGGGTAATAAATTATTATCTCAACTGTTTCTGGAAGGAAGGGAACTTTTTTACCAAAGGATAAAAAATCTAAGGTAAATTTAGGTCTAATAATCATTTTCGTTCCTTTCCTCACAATAAGGAACAAAAGCCTGATCCTTCATCCTCAGGAGCGGTATCAGTTTGGAAACTATTTCCAGTTTGGAATATATCCAAGCCTTATAGAAAACCTATAGCCAGCTCCTAAGTACCCATGAAGGTGCGGACCTTATTCCAGCTCAGCTGGTATGGGGCAGATTACGTTTTCTTCAAAGAAATTTTGATCAATTCAGTTCTCAATTTCTGGTTTCAGAACATTGTTTCAGAAAGGTACAGAATTGGCTTCAGTTAAGGCCTCCTGCTAAGAGATTTTTTTCTTTCCCGTGTCCCAGTTAACACAGCAAAGGCTCAGCATTTCTGAAATGTGTTTTCAGATCTAGAGTTGGCTGGAGTAATTATGCCAGTTCCAGTTCTGGAACAGGGGCTGGGGTTTTATTTTATCTCTTCATTGTACCAAAGAAGGTCAATTCCTTCAGACCAGTTCCGGATCTATCAATATTGAATCGTTATGTAAGGATACCAACATTCAAGATGGTTACTGTAGGACTATCCTGCCTTTTGTTTAGCAAGGGCATTATATGTCTACAATAGATTTACAGGATATGTATCTGCATATTCCGATTCATCCAGATCACTTTTAGTGTCTGAAATTCTCTTTTTAGACAAGCATTACCAGTTTTGTGGCTCTACCGTTTGGCCTAGCCTCAGTTCCAAGAATTTTTTCAAAGGTTCTCGGTGCCCTTCTTTCTGTAATCAGAGAACAGGGTTTTGGTATTTCCTTATTGGACGATATTTGGGTACTTGCTCAGTCTTCTCATTTTCGAAGAATCTCATACGAATCGACTTGTGTTGTTTTTTCAAGTTCATGGTTGGAGGATCAATTTACCAATCAGTTCATTGATTCCTCAGACAAGGGTAACCTTTTTAGGTTTCTAGATAGATTCAGTGTCTATGACTCTGTCCTTGTCAGACAAGAGAAGTTTAACATTGATATCAGCTTGTCAAAACCTTCAGTCACAATCATTCCCTTTGGTAGCCTTATGCATGGAAATTTTAGGTCTTAGGACTGCCGCATCAGATGCGATCTCCTTTGCTCGTTTTCACATGCGACCTCTTCAGCTCTGTATGCTGAACCAATGGTGCAGGGATTACTCAAAGATATCTCAATTAATATCTTTAAACCGATTATACGACACTCTCTGACATGGTGGACAGATCACCATCGTTTAGTTCAGGGGGCTTCTTTGTTCTTCCGACCTGGACTATAATCTCAACAGATGCAAGTCTTACAGGTTGGGGAGCTGTGTGGGGGTATCTGACGGCACAAGGGGTTTGGGAATCTCAGGAGGTGAGATTTCCGATCAATATTTTGGAACTCCGTGCAATTTTCAGAGCTCTTCAGTCTTGGCCTCTTCTGAAGAGAGAGTTGTTCATTTGTTTTCAGATAGACAATGTCACAACTGTGGCATACATCAATCATCAAGGAGGGACTCTCAGTCCTCTGGCTATGACAGAAGTATCTCGAATTTTGGTTTGGGCGGAATCCAGCTCCTGTCTAAATCTCTGCGGTTCATATCCCAGGTATGGACAATTGGAAAGCGGATTATCTCAGTCGCCAAAACGTTGCACCTGGGCGAATGGTCTTCACCCAGAGGTATTTCCTCAGATTGTTCAAATGTGGGAACTCCCAGAAATAGATCTGATGGCTTCTCATCTAAACAAGAAACTTCCCTGGTATCTGTCCGGATCCCGGGATCCTCGGGCGGAGGCAGTGGATGCATTTTTCACTTCCTTGGAAGTGTCATCCTGCCTATATCTTTCCGCCTCTAGTTCTTCTTCCAAGGGTATTCTCCAATATTCTAAAGGAATGCTCGTTTGTCCTGCTGGTAGCTCCAGCATGGTCTCACAGGTTTTGGTATGCGGATCTTGTCCGGATGGCCTCTTGCCAGCTGTGGACTCTTCCGTTAAGACCAGTCTTTCTGTCTCAAGGTTCTTTTTTCCATCAGGATCTCAAAACCTTAATTTTAAGGTGTGGAGTTTGAACGCTTGATTCTTGGTCAAAGAGGTTTCTCTGACTCTGTGATTGATACTATGTGACAGGCTCGTAAATCTGTATCTAGAGAGATATATTATAGAGTCTGGAAGACTTATATTTCTTCAGGATGGTTTAGATAAAGGTTTGTCCGCAAGTTTCTTGAAAGACAAATCTCTGCTCTTTCTGTTCTTTTTCACAGAAGGATTGCTAATCTTCCTGATATTCATTGTTTTGTACAACCTTTGGTTCGTATAAAACTTGTCATTAAGTCAATTTCTCCTCCTTGGAGTTTGAATTTGGTTCTGGGGGCTCTTCAAGCTCCTCCATTTGAACCCATGCATTCTTTAGTCGTTATATTACTTTCTTGGAAAGTTTTGTTTCTTTTGGCCATCTCTTCTGCCAGAAGAGTCTCTGAATTATCTACTCTTTTTTTGTGAGTCTCCTTTTCTGATTTTGCATCAGGATAAGGCGGTGCTGCGAACTTCTTTTGAATTTTTTACCTAAGGTTGTGAATTCTAACAACATTAGTAGAGAAATTGTGGTTCCTTCATTATGTCCTGATCCTATGAATTCTAAGGAGAAATCATTGCATTCTTTGGATGCTGTTAGAGCTTTGTAATATTATGTTGAAGCTACTAAGTCTTTCCGAAAGACTTCTAGTCTATTTGTCATCTTTTCCGGTTCTAGAAAAGACCAGAAAGCTTCTGCCATTTCTTTGGCATCTTGGATGAAATCTTTATTTCATCATGCCTATGTTGAGTCGGGTAACACTCCGCCTCAAAGGATTACAGCTCATTCTACTAGGTCAGTTTCTACTTCCTGGGCGTTTAAGAATGAAGCTTCGGTTGATCAGATTTGCAAAACAGCAACTTGGTCCTCTTTGCATACTTTTACTAAATTCTACCATTTGATGTGTTTTCTTCTTCTGAAGCAGTTTTTGGTAGAAACGTACTTCAGGCAGTGGTTTCAGTTTGAATCTTCTGCTTATGTTTTTTCATCAAAATTTTATTCTGGGTGTGGATTATTTTCAGCAGGAATTGGCTGTCTTTATTTTATCCCTCCCTCTCTAGTGACTCTTGTGTGGAAAGATCCACATCTTGGGTAATCATTATCCCATACGTCACTAGCTCATGGACTCTTGCTAATTACATGAAAGAAAACATAATTTATGTAAGAACTTACCTGATAAATTCATTTTTTTCATATTAGCAAGAGTCCATGAGGCCCGCCCTTTTTTGTGGTGGTTTTGATTTTTTTATATAAAGCACAATTATTCCAATTTCTTATTTTATATGCTTTCGCACTTTTTTCCTTATCACCCCACTTCTTGGCTATTCGTTAAACTGAATTGTGGGTGTGGTGAGGGGTGTATTTATAGGCATTTTAAGGTTTGGGAAACTTTGCCCCTCCTGGTAGGAATGTATATCCCATACGTCACTAGCTCATGGACTCTTGCTAATATGAAAGAAATGAATTTATCAGGTAAGTTCTTACATAAATTATGTTTTTGTACACATTTAGATCTTGATGGTTTCAAACATTTTGGTTTATTATGTGAAATATATTTATTAATCCACATTTTATATTTATTGTTTGCTTTACCAACATTTTATGTTTTCAAATATTTTGCAAATAAAATATTGTATTCATTGTTTAATAAAATAATTACATTTTTAGAACTATTAGAAAATGTTACACATAAAAAACTGCTTTAGATATAAACACTTTTGTTCTATCCATAGATCTCTCTACTTACTTTGTTGAAATTCTGTCTTCTCAGGTATGTTCGCATTGTGGGAACTCATAACACTGTCAACAAAGTTTTCCATCTTGTGGCCTTTGAGTGCATGTTTACCAACAAAACCTTTACCCTGGAGAAAGGCTTAATAGGTAAGGAAGACTCAGTTCAGTTGCTTTAATGTGCTGTAATCTAGTTGGCATTGCAAGTGGCCTTTCCACTGCATCATATCAGTGTTTAAGAAGTAATCAGTTTGTGTATAAATACACTTTTTCTTCTGTTATGTGTGATCAGTCCACGGGTCATCATTACTTCTGGGATATTATCTGCTCCCCTACAGGAAGTGCAAGAGGATTCACCCAGCAGAGTTGCTATATAGCTCCTCCCCTCTACGTCACCTCCAGTCATTCTCTTGCACCCAAAGACTAGATAGGAGGTGTGAGAGGACTATGGTGATTATACTTAGTTTTTAGAACTTCAATCAAAAGTTTGTTATTTTACAATAGCACCGGAGCGTGTTATTACCTCTCTGGCAGAGTTTGAAGAAGAATCTACCAGAGTTTTTCTTATGATTTTAACCGGAGTAGTTAAGATCATATTGCTGTTTCTCGGCCATCTGAGGGAGGTAAAAGCTTCAGATCAGGGGACAGCGGGCAGTTGAATCTGCATTGAGGTATGTCGCAGTTGTTATTTTCTGAATGGAATTGATGAAAAAATCCTGCCATACCGTTATAATGAACATGTATGTATACTCTACACATTAGTATTCTGGGGATGGTATTTCACCGGAATTACTCTGTAAAAGTACATTAAACCTTTTATTAGGTATTTTTCATGTTAAACGTTTTTGCTGGAATGTAGAATCGTTTGCATTAATGAGGTACTGAGTGAATAAGTATTTGGGCATTATTTTCCACTTGGCAGTTTGCTTGTGTTAATTATGACAGTTTCGTTTCTCTCTCACTGCTGTGTGTGAGAGGGAGGGGCCGTTTTTGGCGCTCTTTGCTACGCATCAAAAATTTCCAGTCAGTTTTTCTGCATGATCCGGTTCATCTCTAACAGAACTCAGGGGTCTTCAAACTTCTTTGAAGGGAGGTAGATTCTCTCAGCAGAGCTGTGAGACTTATATAGTGACTGTGATTTAAAACGTTGTTTAAAATTTAATTAGTGTTATTTTACTAATGGGAACAAACCTTTGCTAAAAAGTTGTGTTGTTTGTTAAGAGTGATGCTATAACTGTTTTTCAGTTCATTATTTCAACTGTCATTTAATCGTTTAGTGCTTCTTGAGGCACAGTACGTTTTTATTAAATAAAATTGTAACCGAGTTGCATGTTTATTGCTAGTGTGTTAAACATGTCTGATTCAGAGGAAGATACCTGTGTCATTTGTTCCAATGCCAAGGTGGAGCCCAATAGAAATTTATGTACTAACTGTATTGATGCTACCTTAAATAAAAGCCAATCTGTACAAATTGAACAAATTTCACCAAACAGCGAGGGGAGAGTTATGCCGACTAACTCGCCTCACGTGTCAGTACCTGCATCTCCCGCCCGGGAGGTGCGTGATATTATGGCGCCTAGTACATCTGGGCAGCCATTACAGATAACATTACAAGATATGGCTACTGTTATGACTGAAGTTTTGGCTAAATTACCAGAACTAAGAGGCAAGCGTGATCACTCTGGGGTGAGAACAGAGTGCGCTGATAATTCTAGGGCCATGTCTGATACTGCGTCACAGCTTGCAGAGCATGAGGACGGAGAGCTTCATTCTGTAGGTGACGGTTCTGATCCAAACAGATTGGATTCAGATATTTCAAATTTTAAATTTAAATTGGAAAACCTCCGTGTATTACTAGGGGAGGTCTTAGCAGCTCTCAACGATTGTAACGCTGTTGCAATACCAGAGAAAATGTGTAGGTTGGATAAATACTTTGCGGTACCGGCGAGTACTGACGTTTTTCCTATACCTAAGAGATTAACTGAAATTGTTACTAAGGAGTGGGATAGACCCGGTGTGCCGTTCTCACCCCCTCCAATATTTAGAAAGATGTTTCCAATAGACGCCACCACACGGGACTTATGGCAAACGGTCCCTAAGGTGGAGGGAGCAGTTTCTACTTTAGATAAGCGTACCACTATCCCGGTGGAGGATAGCTGTGCTTTTTCTTATCCTATGGATAAAAAATTAGAGGGTTACCTTAAGAAAATGTTTATTCAACAAGGTTTTATATTACAACCCCTTGCATGCATCGCGCCGATCACGGCTGCGGCAGCATTTTGGATTGAGTCTCTGGAAGAGAACCTTAGTTCAGCTACGCTGGACAACATTACGGACAGGCTTAGAGTCCTTAAACTAGCTAATTCATTCATTTCGGAGGCCGTAGTACATTTAACCAAACTTACGGCTAAGAATTCAGGATTCGCCATTCAGGCACGCAGAGCGCTGTGGCTAAAATCCTGGTCGGCTGATGTAACTTCTAAGTCCAAATTACTTAGTATACCTTTCAAGGGGCAAACTTTATTTGGGCCCGGTTTGAAAGAAATTATTGCTGACATTACAGGAGGTAAGGGCCACGCTCTACCTCAAGACAAAGCCAAAGCTAAGGCTAGACAGTCTAATTTTCGTCCCTTTCGGAATTTCAAAGCAGGAGCAGCGCCAACTTCCACTGCACCAAAACAGGGAGGAGCTGTTGCTCGTTACAGACAAGGCTGGAAGCCTAATCAGTCCTGGAACAAGGGCAAGCAGGCCAGTAAACCTGCTGCTGTCCCAAAGACAGCATGAACCGAGGGCCCCCGATCCGGGACCGGATCTAGTGGGGGGCAGACTCTCTCTCTTCGCCCAGGCTTGGGCAAGAGATGTCCAGGATCCCTGGGCGCTAGAGATCATATCTCAGGGATACCTTCTAGACTTCAAATCCTCTCCCCCAAGAGGGAGATTTCATCTGTCAAGGTTGTCAACAAACCAAATAAAGAAAGACGCGTTTCTACGCTGTGTACAAGATCTATTATTAATGGGAGTGATCCATCCGGTTCCGCGGTCGGAACAAGGACAAGGGTTTTACTCAAACCTGTTTGTGGTTCCCAAAAAAGAGGGAACTTTCAGGCCAATCTTGGATTTAAAGATCCTAAACAAATTCCTAAGAGTTCCATCGTTCAAAATGGAAACTATTCGGACAATCTTACCCATGATCCAAGAGGGTCAGTACATGACCACAGTGGATTTAAAGGATGCTTACCTTCACATACCGATTCACAAAGATCATTACCGGTATCTAAGGTTTGCCTTCTTAAACAGGCATTACCAGTTTGTAGCCCTTCCATTCGGATTGGCTACGGCTCCAAGAATCTTTACAAAGGTTCTGGGTGCCCTTCTGGCGGTACTAAGACCGCGAGGAATTTCGGTAGCTCCGTACCTAGACGACATTCTGATACAAGCTTCAAGCTTTCAAACTGCCAAGTCTCATACAGAGTTAGTTCTGGCATTTCTAAGGTCGCACGGATGGAAAGTGAACGAAAAGAAGAGTTCTCTCTTTCCTCTCACAAGAGTTCCATTCTTGGGGACTCTTATAGATTCTGTAGAAATGAAGATTTATCTGACAGAAGACAGATTAACAAAGCTTCTAAATGCATGCCGTGTCCTTCATTCCATTCAACTCCCGTCAGTAGCTCAATGCATGGAGGTGATCGGCTTAATGGTAGCAGCAATGGACATAGTTCCCTTTGCACGCCTACATCTCAGACCGCTGCAATTGTGCATGCTGAGTCAGTGGAATGGGGATTACTCAGATTTGTCCCCCACTCTGAATCTGGATCAAGAGACCAGAAACTCTCTTCTATGGTGGCTTTCTCGGCCACATCTGTCCAGGGGGATACCGTTCAGCAGGCCGGACTGGACAATTGTAACAACAGACGCCAGCCTTCTAGGTTGGGGCGCTGTCTGGAATTCTCTGAAGGCTCAGGGACAATGGAGTCAGGAGGAAAGTCTCCTGCCAATAAACATTCTGGAATTGAGAGCAGTTCTCAATGCCCTTCTAGCTTGGCCCCAGTTAAAGACTCGGGGGTTCATCAGGTTTCAGTCGGACAACATCACGACTGTAGCTTACATCAACCATCAAGGAGGGACAAGAAGCTCCCTAGCAATGATAGAAGTATCAAAGATAATTCGCTGGGCAGAGTCTCACTCTTGCCATCTGTCAGCAATCCACATCCCGGGAGTGGAGAACTGGGAGGCGGATTTCTTGAGTCGCCAGACTCTTCATCCGGGGGAGTGGGAACTTCATCCGGAGGTCTTTGCCCAAATACTTCAACGTTGGGGCAAACCAGAGATAGATCTCATGGCGTCTCGCCAGAACGCCAAACTTCCTCGCTACGGATCCAGATCCAGGGATCCGGGAGCGGTTCTGATAGATGCTTTGACAGCACCTTGGAACTTCAGGATGGCTTATGTGTTTCCACCCTTCCCGCTGCTTCCTCGATTGATTGCCAAAATCAAACAGGAGAAAGCTTCAGTGATTCTAATAGCGCCTGCATGGCCGCGCAGGACTTGGTATGCAGATCTAGTGGACATGTCATCCTGTCCGCCTTGGTCTCTACCTCTAAGACAGGACCTTCTGATTCAGGGTCCATTCAAACATCAAAGTCTAACTTCTCTGAAGCTGACTGCTTGGAAATTGAACGCTTGATTTTATCAAAACGTGGTTTTTCTGAGTCGGTTATTGATACCCTGATACAGGCTAGGAAGCCTGTTACCAGAAAGATTTACCATAAAATATGGCGTAAATACCTATACTGGTGTGAATCCAAAGATTACTCCTGGAGTAAGGTTAGGATTCCTAGGATATTGTCTTTTCTACAAGAAGGTTTAGAAAAGGGTTTATCGGCTAGCTCATTAAAGGGACAGATTTCAGCTCTGTCCATCTTGTTTCACAGGCGTCTGTCAGAAAATTCAGACATCCAAGCCTTTTGTCAGGCTTTAACTAGGATCAAGCCTGTGTTTAAAACTGTTGCTCCGCCATGGAGTTTAAACTTAGTTCTTAACGTTTTACAGGGTGTTCCGTTTGAACCCCTTCATTCCATTGATATAAAATTGTTATCTTGGAAAGTTCTATTTTTAATGGCTATTTCCTCGGCTCGAAGAGTCTCTGAGTTATCAGCCCTACATTGTGATTCTCCTTATCTGATCTTTCACTCAGACAAGGTAGTTCTGCGTACTAAACCTGGGTTCTTACCTAAGGTAGTCACTAACAGGAATATCAATCAAGAGATTGTTGTTCCATCCTTGTGTCCAAATCCTTCTTCAAAGAAGGAACGTCTTCTACACAATCTGGATGTAGTTCGTGCCCTCAAGTTCTACTTGCAGGCAACTAAAGATTTTCGCCAAACTTCTTCCCTGTTTGTCGTTTATTCTGGACAGAGGAGAGGTCAAAAAGCTTCTGCTACCTCTCTCTCTTTTTGGCTTCGTAGCTTAATACGTTTAGCCTATGAGACTGCTGGACAGCAGCCTCCTGAAAGAATTACAGCTCATTCCACTAGAGCTGTGGCTTCCACTTGGGCCTTTAAGAATGAGGCCTCTGTTGAACAGATTTGCAAGGCTGCAACTTGGTCTTCGCTTCATACTTTTTCCAAATTTTACAAATTTGACACTTTTGCTTCTTCGGAGGCTATTTTTGGGAGAAAGGTTCTTCAGGCAGTGGTTCCTTCTGTATAATGAGCCTGCCTATCCCTCCCGTCATCCGTGTACTTTTGCTTTGGTATTGGTATCCCAGAAGTAATGATGACCCGTGGACTGATCACACATAACAGAAGAAAACATAATTTATGCTTACCTGATAAATTCCTTTCTTCTGTTGTGTGATCAGTCCACGGCCCGCCCTGTTTTTAAGGCAGGTGCATATTTTTTAAATTATAATTCAGTCACCACTACACCCTTGGTTTCTCCTTTCTCGTTGGTCTTTGGTCGAATGACTGGAGGTGACGTAGAGGGGAGGAGCTATATAGCAACTCTGCTGGGTGAATCCTCTTGCACTTCCTGTAGGGGAGCAGATAATATCCCAGAAGTAATGATGACCCGTGGACTGATCACACAACAGAAGAAAGGAATTTATCAGGTAAGCATAAATTATGTTTTTTCTGAAATTAAAACCTAATACTATTGTGTGCAACTGTTAATATCTTTGGTTTATTTTGTTTCATATTGTTTTGTAAATGAGATCCGGTTGTACATACGTTGTATGGTAGTGATGTTTTAAGGACCATTCAATGCAGTAGAAGGACATCATTAATAAGTGCATAATAAAAAGACAATGCAGTAGAATGACATCATTAATAAGTGCATAATAAAAAGACAATGCAGTAGAATGACATCATTAATAAGTGCATAATAACAAGACAATGCAGTAGTATTACATCATTATCAAGTGCATAATAAAAAGACAATGCAGTAGAATGACATCATTAATAAGTGCATAATAAAAAGACAATGCAGTAGAATGACATCATTAATAAGTGCATAATAACAAGACAATGCAGTAGAATGACATCATTAATAAGTGCATGATAACAAGACAATGCAGTAGAATGACATCATTAATAAGTGCATAATAAAAAGACAATGCAGTCGAATTACATCATTAATAAGTGCATAATAAAAAGACAATGCAGTAGAATTACATCATTAATAAGTGCATAATAACAAGACAGTGCAGTAGAATGACATCATTAATAAATGTATAATAACAAGACAATGCAGTAGAATGACATCATTAATAAGTGCATAACAAAAAGACAATGCAGTAGAATGACATCATTAATAAGTGCATAATAACAAGACAATGCAATAGAATGACATCATTAATAAGTGCATAATAAAAAGACAATGCAGTAGAATGACATCATTAATAAGTGCATAATAAAAAGACAATGCAGTAGAATGACATCATTAATAAGTGCATAATAAAAGACAATGCAGTAGAATGACATCATTAATAAGTGCATAACAAAAAGACAATGCAGTAGCGGGGCGGAGCCAGCTCTTACACAAGGCAGACGCCATTTCACTGAGCTCCTGCTTTTTATGAAAGATATCTCTGCAAACACCAGCTATATTGGTAGAATTTGACACCAAAAGGCAGCACTTGAACTTTGTCCTCACTGAGGCTGTCGCTACAAGAATTTAGATCATTCCGGTGCAGTTTGACACACAGAAAGGAGCGAAGCTGAACCCAGGAGGCCTGCTGCCTGACGCTACAAACCTCGTGGCATTCTCCTAACCACCGGACCATCTACCAAAAACAACTGTTGCAGATTATAGCCACTGGCTCTGGAGGGTCGGGGACCCGCTCCGGAGCTTTGTTGAGGGGCTTCAACAACTAGCAGCACTTTCCTAGAGGCACCGGGCTGATAGCCCCCGGCTGAGTCGGCCTGCTCCACCTTAGCCCACACGGACACTACCCATCTAACACCGCATCGGCTGCAGCATACCACTACAGGCTCCGGAGGGCCGGGGATCCGCTCCGGAGCTCTGCTAAGCATTACAACTAAGGAGTTGGACTAACAGCCTCACCTGAGTCGGCCCTACATCACCTCTACCCACAGTGAGTAACGACCGGTCACACTCTGACCGCCTCCTACACGACACAAAGCGCCCCACATAGCCATTCTGAGACATATACTTTTTGAGGCGCTAAGGGATCAATTGGGGAGCGACACGCAGCTGGAAATCTCACTTATAGTGGCGCGAAGCGCCATTTTTGAAGTCCCTCTTTCCCTTCTTTTTTCTGGACACACAGTACACAGCAGCAAGTCAAGTACTATTACCTTTCAACAGTGCTGTAATTAATATTAGCGCTACTGTCAGCAAAAGTTTCTGAGACCATAAGGGGGAAAGACAGAGGAAAAGAAGGGAACTTTATTTACTTATTTACTTGTACAGTATAATAATATAATCAGAGAGGCTGGCTCAGTTTCCATAGACATATACTGGCTCATATACACATCAGCGCAACCCTGGAAGCCACGTGGACACTATATCTATAGTAGACACGTAAGAAACGCCAGTAAACTGCTACCAGGTACCAACCAGCAACACATCTTTATTTTACTGAGTCAAGCTTCTTGGATACATTTTAACATCCCCTGTGTTTGCTTCATATTACTGCCTCTTGCCCAGAAATCTTGGCCCAGTTCTGTTCCCTGGCTAAGGAACCTTATTTCACACATTTTCATACCACTGTGTTGCAACAGATCTAGAGGAACTTTTTGGCTCAGAACTCTGCTGGTATTTATTTACTAGAATCTTCAGCACTACATCATTATCAAAGGCACAAAACTCAACATTTGTCCAATCATCAAAGACTGCCCAGTTGCAATCTAGATTGCCTCAGAGGTTACATATACCATTTAACCTGATCTCTCTCCCCCCTTTCCCGCCGGCCCTTCTTGCCTGCGGGTCATACCCCTAGTGCCTTATCCCATATCGTCCTACAGAGGCAACTCCCCAGGAGAGAGATTAGCCACCTAGAAGCATATATTGGGCAAGCTAACAGACTTTCTTATGCTACAGTAGAGACTTAGACCCCAAGAAACGCCTATAGTCTCCTCCTTTCTACCAAGAGGCCTTAAGACGCTTTAACATGTAAGCCCACTTACCAACGGCCCATACCCCCGCCAGCCCATGAGCACTTAACTAACATACCAAAGTAAGCGGATTCCCATTGAAAGAAGACAAAATAACAAAGGGGAGAAAAGTAAGACAGCTTAAGTCTATGCTAAGGGGCCCTGATCCAGGATGTCTCAGCTCCATAAAAGAAAACAAAAATCACACAATACCCCAAAGAGAACGGTCGCTGACCATTTCCAGCATCCAAACAGGATGGCACATACTAGATCTGAGGATGAGGGATCTGACACTGGGAGCCTCTCGGATACCCACCCTGGCAAAACATTAACAAAAAGGGCTTCCCGACTACCATCAATAGAAGGTGCTCCAAACAATTTAATGGACTCTATCACAACATTACTAGCATCCCATCATGACTCCCTATCGAAGAAATTCGACAAGTCCCATGCTGACCTTAAAAAAGACATAGGCAGCATTGGGGAACGCACAGATGCACTCGAGCGCAGACAGGAAGATCTGGCAGTGGATCATACGAACCTCCTCAGCTATTCTCAATGTTTGGCTTTCCAGATAACAGACCTTGAACTAAAATTGGCGGACCTGGAGGACAGGTCACGCCGTAATAACATACGAATTAAAGGGATCCCAGAGACTGTCTCACCCCAGGATCTAGACACATACCTGCAGGACCTATTTAAAGCGACACTGGGTCCTGACCTGGGCAATGAAACCCTTATTGACAGAGCGCACAGAGCGGTCAGACCTAGATCTGCAGACGAGGGGAAACCTCGTGATGTTATAGCCAAGCTTCACTATTACACATTTCGAGAAAAGATCCTCAGAGCTCTTGCTAGAGAAAAGTCACTGCCAGACAAATATGCCGACTTGCAGATCTTCCCTGATATTTCTCCACACACGCTTCAGCTCCGAAGGCATTATCAACCATACACCAGGATCCTCAGGGACAAAGGCCTTAAATACAGATGGGGCTACCCAGTGCGTTTGTTTATCACCAAAGATAGCCAGCAATTCCTCGCCACAACAAGCCAGAGAACTTTTGCAGAAATGGGAACTACTCCCGCCGGACCCGGAAGATCGAGAACCAGGCCCTAACAAGAGTAGTGGACTTAGGGCCTCTGCACCGACCTGGAGACCACTTCCACAACAACCAACATCTACTTCCAAAAGATCATTGGACTCCAGAGACTTACCCCTAGCTGAAGATACATAGGGAATCCGCTTACAGCCCTATGAACACAACTTGACATTCAGTCAGAGACGTTGGGTTTCTCCCACGTACATCCTCCAAGGGGGACTCAAGACCACAGATGAAGATAGGTGAGACCTTCAGATCTCTTGCCAACTTGAACTGTCTGATTTTGTATCTTCATAAACTAGCAGTTTAATTGATAACTTTAATGTATACAGTAGTTTAGATACAGGTTGTCATTGTTTTTCTTGTTACCACCCTAACCATAGAATGTTCAATATCCACACCAGTAGTGCCTAGTGTAATCAGACTGGACTATTCTTCAACCTATCATGGACTGGATAGAAATTCTACTACAACATTACTGGACTGTGGGGTATCATGAAAGGGACCTGGGTAGCTGACTCTGTACTATACCTCTTGACCTTTTCCATGACTCCACAACCAGTGAGCCCACATCACCCTTGCCCCTGCATGACAGTGTAGCAACATTTGACTGCCAAGGGTACTAGATTCACTATGGCTTCTTCAGGACAGCAAGGCCTGAGTTAATAACCCAATTAATACCGTACTATAGGCTCACCTCTGCTCCTTGACAGATCTAGTTCTAGCTGTAGACGGAAGATCTCCTACTACACTTGACACTACATTGGATATCTAGGGCGACCAAAACATACCGACTTTTTAACCCAGCCATGACTTACAGTCAGATGCCTATACAGTCCTGATTACCCGTCACTTAACACCTCCTGTCAAAGAACTACTGGGTCCAATAGTGGAGAGCATTCCCCCTCTGGTTTGATTATAATTATATGTTCATGTTTATTAATGTTTGCTATGTTACATATTTATTTGAGTATGTTATTTTATATCCATGTTTGTATTGTGAAAGCAAAGCTGCTTTCTGGGTTTGGCGGGGATTATGGCTGACCTCTGCTAATCTCCGCCCCACAAAAATAGTTGTGTCCCTCTGATAGACATCAGGGGAGACACTCATTGCGAAAGTGATTTTCTTGACACTTTTTATTCCTCATCACTCTCTCCTTAGAGTAATATTTAGGACGTTTGATCTTTCAACCATAACAGGCATCCCAGTTTGGTAGATTCCCGTGTCTGGCTCCTCGATAGTAAACTTTGTAACCGCCACATTTCCCACCCGGACCTTATCCTCTCCTTTGCCCACAACCGATAGAAATAATGGCCCCAATTCGAATAGCTACCCTTAACGCACAAGGACTAAACTCCCCAACAAAGAGGAAACTTTTGCTTAATTATATCCGTACCCATAGGGTCCATATCTTGTTTCTCCAGGAGACACATTGGTCAGGGGACTCTCACACCATTAGGAACTCACAATATTTTCCCATTTGCGAAACGGCTTCAAATACTGCAGGGAAGACCCGAGCAGTGGCAATCCTACTCAGTAGAGACTTAACCTACACACTAGAACATGTAGAGAAAGATGCTGAGGGTAGATTCCTTATACTAATTTGTACACTTAATGGCATACAATACACCTTAGCTTCAGTATATGCTCCAAATGCGAAACAGATCCCCTTTGTAAGGCAGTTCCTCGCCAGGGTTGACCAACTCAAGAGAGGCCACCTAGTCATAGGAGGGGACTTCAATATGGTGTGGGACCCACGTAAGGATAAGAGATCCCTCCTCACCACTCACTCAGATAGAAATGTCTCGTCACTCTCCAATGCCTTCCGAAAACTTATGTTCCAGCATAACCTATACGATGCATGGAGATGCTTAGCCCCTACAAATACAGATTTCACACATTATTCCAAAGCCCACAACTCGTTCTCAAGGATCGATTATGTCATATGTGACTCTTGGTCCTTAGACAAGATGACGAACCCAACTGTTCTACCATGCACATGGTCGGATCATGACATGGTCTACCTAGTCTTCTCCGAGTTAGACCTTCACCAGCAGACCTCCCTGGAGACTTTCTGACCACCTATTGACTGAGAGAGAGATGCCATCAGTTCTCAGAGAGATAACTGACTTTCTAACACATAATGACACAGGCACCACTGACCTAGATATGGTTTGGGCAGCCCTTAAGGCGTTTCTGAGAGGGTACTTCATTAAGACGTTAGCCCATCACCGTAAATCAGGTAACCAATCTTTAGCCAAGCTCTATGGAGACCTCTATACTCTAGAGACCACTAACAAATCATGCCCCGAACCCCTATTATCCCAACAAATAGGCCGCATTAGAGAAGAAATTGCCAGAAGGGAAACTCTACGAGTGCAAGACAACTTACACAGACTTAAACAGTTATATTATTACAAAGGCAATAGAGCAGACAGGCTGCTAGCCAACAAGCTCAGAAAACACACACAGCAGAGTAGGATAGCCTCTATCACCACCCAACAGGGTCCAGTCCACTCCCCTAAAGCAATAGGAGTGGCCTTCGCAGATTATTACTCCTCTCTCTATAATATCGCTTCGACAGAGCAGATAAATGAAGCCACCCCGAATGACATCGTCAGTTCTTGGGAGAACTGAATTTACCTACATTGGCAGATGATGCCAGAACTGCATTAACGCAGCAATTTACACTGGAGGAGGTCAGCATGGCTATAGCCGATTTGGCCTCCCACAAAGCCCCGGGACCAGATGGATTCACTGTCACCTTCTATCAGAACCTTAGTTCCATACTTTCTCCATTTCTACTCCGTCTCTTTAATAGAGTGGCCCAACGGGGTGAGTTTCTCCCGGAATTTCTGGAGGCCAACATCACCACAATCCACAAGGAGGGCAAAGATCCATCGCTATGCTCTAGCTACAGACCCATCTCGCTCATTAATGTTGACGCCAAGATCTATGCCAAGATTCTCGCTAACAGACTGAATGTGCACCTCCAGTCACTCATACACCTTGACCAGGTCGGTTT
Organism: Bombina bombina; assembly: GCF_027579735.1. Lineage (NCBI taxonomy): Eukaryota > Metazoa > Chordata > Amphibia > Anura > Bombinatoridae > Bombina > Bombina bombina. The sequence continues at coordinate 1,200,657,231 of NC_069502.1, forward strand.
TGTCCTTAATAGACAAGGTTCTGACAATACTCGCCGTCTCTTGAACATATATACAGAGGTGGCAGATTTGGGCCTACCCATGCTCACTCTGTCACTCGACGCTGAAAAGGCGTTTGACAGAGTGAGGTGGGATTACTTAACCCAGACCATGGAGGCGTTTGGTATACCGGATGTATACATCAGAGCCGTTATGGCACTTTATTCCTGCCCCACTGCTGTGGTGAGAGGTTTGGGTTTCTGTTCCCCCACAATACGGATAACGAACGGGACGAGGCAGGGATGTCCCCTGTCCCCCTTGCTGTTCGTACTAGCAATCGAACCCCTGGCCGCAGCTATCAGGAAGTGCCCTGAAATACAGGGACTCCAGCTCCATGACACCATCCAGAAGCTGGCTCTGTTCGCGGACGATCTCACGGTCTTCCTCACGGATCCTTTGGATTCCCTCCCTCCGTTGTTCCGCTTATTACAGAGATTTGGCGAACTTTCCTATTACAAAATAAATGTTAATAAAACTGAGGTGTACTCTCTTAACCTCCCCTTAGAAGAGGAGCACAGCATTCGACATTCGACTCCTATATCCTTTTGGTTGGTCCACTAAGGGGATTAGACACCTAGGAGTGTTTCTCTCTCACTCTAAGCAGATCACCATTAGAGAAAACTATGAGAAACTGCTGAAGGAGATTACATTCGAATTGAACACCAATAGATATAGCGAGATCTCGTGGTTCGGTAGAGTGGCGGCCCTCAAAATGATGGTCCTACCTAGACTCACATACGCGTTTCGATGTATTCCCATCCCAATTCCGATCTCTCTGACTCGGAAGTTCCAGACTATTTTTAATGCTTATACTTGGCGAGATAAAAGGCCTCGAGTCGCAGCCCATATACTACAAACGCCTATAGAGAAGGGTGGAGCAGGCCTCCCTAATGTGAGGAAATACCACGAGGCAGCAATGATCACCCACGCCTCAGCGTGGGGCAACGACCTGCCTGCGACCAGATGGAGAGAGATAGAGCAGGCTTCCTTACCGGCGCTGGTGGAGTTGGAGGACGTTCTGTGGCTTCCGCCGCATTGGCGGACAAAAATTCATATCTCTAATGGTATAGTCAAGGGGTGCCAGGAAGCCTGGTTGAAATTGAGACATAGCAGACTCATTGCCCCACACCCCTCGCCTACACATTCTATCCGGGGCCTCCTCCTGGGATTACCTGATATCCCTACCAGCTCGTGGTCTGCCACGGGAGTAGCTTCTTTGTCTGATTTCTATGATAACAGGAGACTGAAAGCTAATACGACCATGCTAGCCCTACCTGCGTAGTGAGTCTGAGTGCAGGTTTTAAAACCAGTGGTCTATCTGAATCATAAACGTTTATTTTAACTTGAGTGTCCCTTTAAATTCTTCGGTAATCTTATAATTTCACATCAATTAATCATATACATCCTCATAATACTTGGTGTAGGAAGAATCTTCTCAAACATCTAATAGATTCATATATTTTTGGCGAGTTCTGCTGATTAGGTTTGTTAGTGGAGGGCATTTATGCAACTCCAGTTATTCATAAAAGTTTACTCCCTGATTTAAACGCATTTTCAGTAAGGCATATTTTTACTTCCAAAGGACTCTTTAGATTAGAACTATTTGATTTCGGGGATTTCAAGTTCTTGTTGCAGCTGCCACATTGACTTAGAGAGGTTCTTTTTATGGTTTAAGCAGGAAACATAGAAAGCTATTTTAAAGCTCTTGAGCCTGGCTAAAAATAACCTGTTCTGGTACTTGGTCTTCTTGGTAATGTAGACTTACTGGTTGTTACATAGTTAACTATTCACCAGTATTCTGTCTCACAGTTCATTTTTCAACCAAGTCCACAGTAGGGAACTGGTTCCTGAATCATTTATTGTGTGGGGTATTTTTTCCTCTGAAGCAGTTTTTTCCTTCCATTTGCTGGCCGCCAAATGATTATAGTTGACATATTTTGTATTTGAGCCACCTTAGTTAGTGGTGTAAAGGGAATGTTTACCCCACTGTTTTTATTGATTTGGAGCATCATTCTGTACTATTTTGTGCTCCTTTGTTGTAGTTGTAGCCTTTTCACAAGCTTCTAATGTATTATCCTGTTTCGTGTTTCCAGTAAAGGACAGAAATAATTTAAGAGTTATTTTGTGGTTTTTACAATTATAGATTACAAGCTCAAGATGAAACCTCACATTTTGAAACCAAGAGCTCTGCTAGAACTGTTGGAACCGCAGGTCTTTAGTTTTGCAGGGGAAGCTAAAAGGAGACCTTCACATGTTTAGAATTTAATTTTTCATGTGTTTGGGTTTCCACAGTAGCATTTGTTAGTTATGCCTAAAATTATGGTATATACACAGGTCGGCCTAATGTGATGGTATATACACAGTTAGGCCTAGAGTGATTGTATATACATAGGTAGGCCTAGAGTGATGATATATACACAGGTAGGCCTAGAGTGATGGTATATACACAGTTAGGCCTAGAGTGATGGTATATACACAGTTAGGCCTAGAGTGATGGTATATACATAGGTAGGCCTAGAGTGATGGTATATACATAGGTAGGCCTAGAGTGATGATATATACACAGTTAGGCCTAGAGTGATGGTATATACACAGTTAGGCCTAGAGTGATGGTATATACACAGTTAGGCCTAGAGTGATGGTATATACACAGTTAGGCCTAGAGTGATGGTATATACACAGGTAGGCCTAGAGTGATGGTATATACACAGTTAGGCCTAGAGTGATGGTATATACACAGTTAGGCCTAGAGTGATGGTATATACATAGGTAGGCCTAGAGTGATGGTATATACATAGGTAGGCCTAGAGTGATGGTATATACACAGGTAGGCCTAGAGTGATGGTATATACACAGGTAGGCCTAGAGTGATGGTATATACACAGTTAGGCCTAGAGTGATGGTATATACACAGGTAGGCCTAGAGTGATGGTATATACACAGTTAGGCCTAGAGTGATGATATATACACAGTTAGGCCTAGAGTGATGGTATATACACAGTTAGGCCTAGAGTGATGGTATATACACAGGTCAGACTAATGTGATGGTATAAATAAAAAGAGAGAAGCGCTCAACCTGGGAACGAACAATAGCATAATAGCTTGTTCTATGGCTAGTTACCACCCTAGAAGCAGCCTCTTTTTGCTCAATATGTGCCCCAGACGTACGTTTCTGCCTATTGTGGGCCTAGTCAGTGAGGTGCAGCCATATCCCTCTAGGCACACTGAGCAACGGGTCCACGTCTGAATTCCCGCATCACACTTAGGGAGACTTCCCCAAGTGTCATAATTTGCATAAATAAAAAGAGAGAAGCGCTCAACCTGGGAACAAACAATAGCATAATAGCTTGTTCTATGGCTAGTTATCACCCTAGAAGCAGCCTCTTTTTGCTCAATATGTGCCTTTCACAGAGAAGAACTTTCCTGTAGCATATCAGTCTGATCCTGACAACAGTGCAGTCTAGTCCAAGCTATTATGCTATTGTTCGTTCCCAGGTTGAGCGCTTCTCTCTATTTATGCAAATTATGACACTTAGGGAAGTCTCCCTAAGTGTGATGCGGGAATCCAGACGTGGACCCGTTGCTCACTGTGCCTAGAGGGATATGGCTGCACCTCACTGACGAGGCCCACAATAGACCGAAACGTACGTCTGGGGTTTTGCTGTTTCTCTTGTACGTCCGGGGTTTTGCTGTTTCTCTTGTTCAGAGAGGGATTGCCTGGTATTTCGGGGCTGGACTGTACTGTGAAGTCAGGATCAGACTGATATGCTTCAGGAAAGTTCTTCTCTGTGAAAGGCACATATTGAGCAAAAAGAGGCTGCTTTTTGGGTGGTAACTAGCCATAGAACAAGCTATTATGCTATTGTTCGTTCCCAGGTTGAGCGCTTCTCTCTTTTTATTTATGCAAATTATGACACTTAGGGAAGTCTCCCTAAGTGTGATGTGGGAATCCAGACGTGGACCCGTTGCTCAGTGTGCCTAGAGGGATATGGCTGCACCTCACTGACGAGGCCCACAATAGGCCGAAACGTACGTCTGGGGTTTTGCTGTTTCTCTTGTTCAGAGTCAGGATCAGACTGATATGCTTCAGGAAAGTTCTTCTCTGTGAAAGGCACATATTGAGCAAAAAGAGGCTGCTTTTTGGGTGGTAACTAGCCATAGAACAAGCTATTATGCTATTGTTCGTTCCCAGGTTGAGCTATTCTCTCTTTTTATTTAATGTGATGGTAAATACACAGGTAGGCCTAGAGTTATGGTATATACATAGGTAGGCCTAGAGTGATGTTATATACACAGGTAGGCCTAGAGTGATGGTATTATACACAATGAGGTCTAGAGTGGTGGTATATACACAGGTCGGCCTAGAGTGATGGTATATACACAGGTAGCCCTAGAATGATGGTATATACATAGGTAGGCCTAGAGTGATGGTATATACACAGGTAGGCCTAGAGTGATGGTATATACACAGGTAGGCCTAGAGTGATGGTATATAGAAACATAGAATTTGACGGTAGATAAGAACCAAAAAGGCCCATCAAGTCTACCTATATTACATGTTACTTTTTCCTTAGGATAGCTTTATGCATGTCCCAGGCATTTAGGCCCCGCGATTGATGGTATATATACAGGATGGTCTAGAGCTGCAGTCACAGGTGGTCCATGAGAAGATGTTGGTGGTCCTTGACACCATCAAGCAGGAATTAATCTCCTCTGATGTGTCACCCCCTAGTTGGACATCAGTAAAAACCAACGGAGGAGCAGTTAAATTACAATCTCCCGACGCACGTTGCATAGACGATCGTTTCAACCTTCATTGGGCCTCGTCAGTGAGGTGTAGTAGTATTCCTCTAAGCACACTGAGCAAGGAGTCCACTTCTGGTTGCCCCTTTTTTCCCATAGGGAGACTAAATACACACAGAGAGAAGTGCACTCACAGGAGCGAACAACCAGCTCAATACCATTGTTAGCCTGTTCTATAGCGATTTAACACCTTGGGTGCAAATTCTTTTAGCCCAGTAATACTTTTCACAGAGTAGAACTTTCCTGTAGTATATCAGTCCGACCCCGCCTATTACGGTCAGTCCAGTGCCGAAATAACTGAACAAGGAACACAGCAACCCCAGACGATCGTTTAGGCCTTCATTGGGCCTCGTCAGCTTCTTGGGTGGTAACTAGCCATAGAACACGCTACAGTATTATGCTATTGTTCGTTCCCAGGTTGAGTGCTTCTTTCTTTTTATATATACACAGGTAGGCCTAGAGTGATGGTATATAAGTGATGTTATTTACACACTGGTAATCATCATATATGTTTGGTTTAAAGAAACTAGTTCATTAATAAGTATAGATACAGACTTTTGTTATCTATCCATGCAATGCAATAGTGTGCGCTATTATCAGTCATATGTGAAATTCATTTGCACAAGCAGAACTTTCATTTTCAGAAAGATTTAATTAAATAATGAAATATGTTTCAGAATAAAGACAATATTGTAGAGTGAGACCAAGATGTGTTTTATTGTTTTTATTTTTTTCTCTTCTTTAATGTGTTCCCAATGATCGTATTTATCTGCTGGAACATATTACATTGTTTACAAGCCACTCATTTGCCTTTATTTTGTCATTTAAAATGGCTGATTTTGCCTGTTGTATCTCCAACTATACTGAAAATTTTAGTAACAGTTCTGGTTGTAGAAAAACTAGAAGGTTTACATGAAATCATGCTCCCATTGAGGGGTGTGACAGAGACATACTAAAATATTAATTTCCCATTGTTGGCGCCTGATAATCAAAACCTCTCCAGCATGGAGAGAAATCACATAAAATCTTTGGGATTTTATTTAGACCTTGTATTGTAGTGTAGAAGTCTGTGTTTCACATAAAGTTCACTACATAGCAACCTATACATTTCTCAAGATAACATTTATGTTTCTACATATTTTTTTTTTAAGGGCCTCGCTGTACCAACGAGAATATCGGGCCCTATGTATTGGTGTTTGAGTAAACAGTGAGAAATAAGATAAGGACTTTGTGTAAATAATTGACAGATAAGCTAATTAGGTCCATCTGTCAACAAGCTCAGCCTATTTTATTGGGTTGTGGTTTCAATTAGCAGAAATCTATTTTATATACAAAAATGTACCTATACAAGAGATTTCCTATACACTTTGTACTCTGCAGCTGGTATAATAAGTCATTGGAAACACATTAAGGGGGAACCAGTTTTACAGTACACTGTCTATTTAAAGGGACAGTACACACTCCTCCGTACCCTGCATATGAAAAGACCAATTACACAACCACTAGTCTGTGGACATCAGTATACAGCTAAAACTTTGTGCTGATTTTCAGACTCCTAACCAAGCCCCAATGTTATTTAAAAATAAACAAAACTATACATTGTTACGGAAATACTACCAAATGGGCTATATAAATGAATCATCTACAAAACATTTATTCAAAGAAAAATCTAGTGTGTAATGTCCCTTTAAAGGGATAGTAAACCCAATTTTTTTATTTCATGATTCAGATAGAGCATGAGATTTTAAGCACCTTTCTAATTTACTCCTATTATCAATTTTTCTTTGTTCTCATGCTATCTTGATTTGAAAAAGCAGTACTGTAAGCTTTAGAGCCAGACCATTTTTTATTCAGCACATGAGTAGCACTTGCTGATTTGTGGCTAAATGTAGCAAACCAATCAGCAGCTCTACCAAGGTGCTGAACTAAAAAATGGGCCGGCTCCTAACCTTTTATTACTGCTTTTTCAAATCAAGATTACATGAGAACAAAGAAAAATTTATAATAGGAGTAAATTAGAAAGTTGCTTAAAATTGCATGCTCTATCTGAATCATGAAAGAAAAAAATGAGGGGTTAGTATCCCTTTAATTCTCAGTGTTACCTACTTTTAATAATGTCTTTAATTAGTAATTGAGATAGCCTGTTCTTTTAAACTGTAAGAGCTGTAATTTGCTATTTTACCTTATGTTATCATTTATTGTGGCATAGACATACTTAGTAACGGTTAATTTATACCAAAAGGCCGCTGTTTGTCCTGCACAAAATTAAATGTTTCTCGAATAAAGTGGATTATATTTTAGCAGCACAAGGATCGCCTGTGACCTCATTTGTTTCGATTAATTTATACCACTGGTTTTCAAACCTCTCAGGCCTCCCCAACAGGACACCTTGAATGAGAGCAGTAAAATAACCATGTGTACTAATCAGCTGATTCTATGCCACCATGGGTCCTAAACCAATAGGAGACAGATGCAAGGACATAATTAAAAAAAAAAAGATTTGTTTAATTTTGTGTCATAATAACTATTTAGGAGGCATAGGCAGATATTAAAATACATGTTTTGTATGTAAATAAATAATTGTAAACGAAAAATGTGTAGTAATTATGAAATAATTGTACAATATTAGTTGGGTGAGTATGAATTTTGGCTTAAACAAAAATGTAAATGCACTTTCCAAATTCATGATAATCTTTTAAAATGATTGCTGATGCATTAAACAAGTAATTATGCACATGAAGTACACACAAATGTTTGCCTTTGATATATTCTAGTCTAAGGCAACTTTGACCCATGTATATAAATAGCAATATAAATAGCAAAAAATAGCTGTTGTTCACACATTGCTGCCATTATTAAAAAACGTTGGATAGTTGCAGCTGATGGTCTAGAAATGACAATGCTCCTTCATGTCCCCTCTGGTACTCACTAACTCTGACCTTCCATCCTGTCTTTTCTAAAAGCCTGCCTACCTGCACCTGCGAGAGGGGCTCTAGCTAGCTGTGCTTTCCCTAGAAAATACAATCAGGTGCCACGGGCAGCAGTTTCAGTATAAACTGGGTATTCTCACCAAATCTGAATGCACATCCAGTAATACGGGCCACTAATGTCAGGGTGCCAGGAATCAGACTGAGACGAGAAGTGCAAAAATAATCACACCTTTATTAATAACAAAAAAAATAATAAAAAGTCCACAAGTAAAATAACAAGCCAGGAGTCAAAACCATAGCTGCTAGTCAGACGAGCCGAGTCAGGAGCCAAAGCAAATAGCCAGACGAGCCGGAATCGGGAACAAGGAAAACAGCAGAGTCAGGAACAAACCAGGGATTAGGAAAGACGTCAGACAGCCAGGTAATACACAGAAACTCTCACAAACAGATCTGAGACAACGCAAAGGCAAAGCATACTGAACAGAGGCCCTTTAAATAAGTGATGACATCACAAATCTGAGACTGTATCCTGTCTCACACAGATGATGCACAACAGTCTGGCCATAAAAGGAAGTGCAGGAAATGAGCAGCATCCCCCACAATGCACCATAGTCAGCAAGAGAGGTGAGTAAAATGGCTGCCAGCAGCACATGGCAAACAAAACAGGGAAAAAATCCTGACAGTACCCTCCCCTCAACTACCCCTCCCCCACGGGAGAACAAAAGGCTTATTGGGGAAACAGGCATGGAAGGCACGGAGGAGGGCGGGAGCATGAATATCTGAGGAGGGAACCCAAGAACGCTCCTCCAGACCGTAGCCTCTCCAGTGAACCAAATACTGTACACGGCCCCTGGACATACGAGAGTCAATAATGCTGCTGACCTCATACTCCTCATGATTGTCAACAAAGATAGGACGGGGACGAGTCAACACATTGGTAAACCGATTACAAACCAATGGTTTCAAGAGGGAGACATGAAAAACATTGGAGATGCGAATTGCAGGAGGAAGGTCAAGAGCGTAGGCCACAGGATTGACCCGTCAAAGTATTCGACAAGGACCAACATAACGGGGAGCCAGTTTATTGGAAGGCACACAAAGGTTCAAGTTGCGGGAGGACAGCCAAACTCTCTCACCAACCTGGTAGGTAGGCGCGGGCAGACGCCTATGATCAGCCTGGAACTTTTGGCGCTGCATAGATGGATGAAGGCAATCCTGAATCTTGCCAGAGATGCTCCTCCAAAGCCGGAATACCCTAAGACATGAATGAATCGGGCAACAAGGATGGTTGAAACCCATAATTCGCCATGAACGGGGATAACTTGGAGGAAGCATTAATAGCACTATTACGAGCAAACTCTGCCCAAGGTAACAGTTCAGATGAATTATTGTGGTGATCTGAGACCTAGCAATGGAGGAACTGTTCCAGAGCTTCATTAGACCATTCCGCAGCCCTATTGGATTGAGGGTGATATGCAGAGGAGAAGGAAAGCTGGATCCCCTTTTGAGCACAAAAGGAACGCCAAAATCTGGAGGCAAACTGGCTACCCCGGTCTGACACTATCTCCTTGGGTAACCCATGTAAACGGAAGACCTCCCGGGCAAAAATTGAAGCAAGCTCCTGAGAGGTAGGCAACTTCATCAAGGGAATGCAATGTGACATTTTAGAAAAACGGTCAACCACCATAAGGATAACAGTATTGCCATTGGAAACAGGGAGCTCGACAATGAAGTCCATGGAAAGATGTGTCCAAGGACGCTCACCATTAGCAATAGGTTGAAGAAGACCCACAGGAAGACATCGAGGAGTCTTATTCTGTGCACAAACTGAGCAGGATTCAACATACGCAGCAACATCAGAACGAAGAGCTGGCCACCAGAATTGTCGAGTGACAGACCAAATCATTTGGTTCTTGTCTGGGTGACCTGCCGATTTAGGATAGTGTTAAGTGTGCAAAAGTTTAGTTTGAAGATTCTCAGGAACAAAACACTTACCACTAGGTTTCTCAGGAGGTGCATTGGTTTGTGCAGTCAGGATCTCCTCCCCCAAGGGAGAAGTCAAATTAGTACGTATGGTAGCTAAAATATGGTCAGGAGGTATAACAGGAGTGGGTACAGACTCCTCCTTGGACAGAGGTGAAAATTGTCGAGAGAGGGCATCATCCCTAACATTCTTACTACCAGGCAGGTATTAGACCACATAATTAAACCGAGACAAAAATAGCACCCATCTGGCCTGTCGGGGCGACAAACGTTTTGCTTCAGATAGATAAGTTAAATTCTTGTGGTCCGTAAGAATGAGCACTGGCACGCTAGTACCCTCGAGAAGATGCCTCCATTCCTTGAGTGCCAAAATTATGGCCAGCAATTCCCTGTCACCAATTTCATAATTGCATTCAGCTGGAGACAATTTCTTAGAGAAGAAACCACATGGATCCAAGGAACCGTCAGACGTAGGACGTTGAGACAAGAGGGCACCTACTCCAGTCTCAGATGCATCGACCTCAAGAATGAAAGGCAGGACAGGGTTAGGATGAGCCAGAACTGGAGCGGCAGCAAAGGCAGTCTTAAGACTATCAAAGGCCTTAATGGTAGTAGGTGAGCAATGGAGTGGATCATTCTCTTTACGGGTCATGTCTGTGATAGGTTTGACCAAGGAAGAAAAGTTTTTAATAAACTTTCTATAGTAATTGGCGAACCCCAAAAAACGTTGAATAGACCGAAGACCAACTGGGCGAGGCCACTGCAGAACTACAGATAACTTGTCAGGATCCATTAGGAACCCTGCAACAGAGATAACATAACCTAGGAAGGTTACTTGAGTCTGATGGAACTCACATTTCTCGAGTTTACAAAATAGGCCATTCTCACGTTGTCTCTGAAGAACCCGTGTAACATCAGAACTAAGAGCCTCAAGTGTGGGTGAGTGTATGAGGATGTCGTCTAAGTACACCACAACACACTGTTGCAACATATCTCGTAGGAAATCATTAATAAATTGCTGCAAAACAGCAGGAGCATTACATAGGGCATTACAAGATAGACATAACGCCCGCTCCTGGTGTTAAACTCTGTTTTCCATTTGTGGCCCTCCTTGATCCTAACGAGATTGTACGCTCCTCTCAAATCAAGTTTAGTAAAGACCGTAGCTCCCTTGAGGCGGTCAAAGAGTTCCGTAATGAGCGGAATAGGGTAAGCATTCTTAATGGTAAGACGATTAAGACCCCTATAATCGATGCATGGTCTTAACATGCCACCGTTTTTCTTCACAAAGAAGAAGCCAGCCCCTGCACGAGAGCAGGATTTGCGGATGATCCCCCGCGACAGAGAATCAGCAACATACTCCTCTATAGCACAATTCTCTGCAACAGACAGAGGGTAAACCCGGCCCCGAGGAGGAATGGCTCCGGGTTGCAGGTCTATGCACAATCGTAAGACCAGTAAGGAGGCAACGTACCGGCACGCACCTAGTCAAAAACGTCTAGGAACTCTCGGTACTCCTCTGGCAATTGAGATACCGAAGAAGTGCACAAGACTTTAACTGGTTTCCGAAGACAAGTGGAAATATATTGCGGGGACCACGATAAAATGTCGGACCTGCGCCAGTCAAGACTGGGATTGTGCTTTTGGAGCCAGGGATAACCCAGAACAACCGGAAAATGCGGACAGTTTATAACCTGGAACTGGAGGGTTTCAAAATGGAGAGCCCCAACAGCCATGGACAACGGAGCAGTTTTGTGAGTAACGAGTGCGGGCTTAATAGCAAGCGGAACGGACCGAGGCAAAACAGGAATGGAGTGCTTTGATACAAAAGCACTGTCAATGAAATAGCCTGCAGCACCGGAGTCAACAAGAGCCTGGGTGACTATGGAGGAGTCCACCCTGGAAAGGACAACCGTGACCAAAGGTTTCTCCTTAAGCGGTTCCGGGGACGAGGATAAACCACCCAAGGTCTGCCCCCGACAGGACCTTAGGTGTGAGCGTTTCCCGGCTGTGTAGGACAAGACTTCAAAAAGGTGGCCCTGTAACCCACAATAGAGGCAGAGCCCCTCCCTCCTCCTAAAGGCCCTCTCCGCCGTGGAGAGACGTGTGAATCCCAACTGCATCGGCTCAGCTGTACCTGGTGACTCGGGACCAGGAGGCATGGGAGGAGAGGGAGGTATGGGTGGGAACGAACACGTAGAAGACAACAGAACAGGAGACTTCCGCAAGCGCTCCTTGAAAGATGGCCTCTCTCTGAGTCTGATGTCAATTAGGATAAAAAAAGACACCAATGCCTCAAGATCCTCTGGTAAATCTCTGTCAGCAACTTCGTCTTAAATCGCATTAGAGAGCCCATGAAAGAAGGTGGCAACCAGGGCTTCATTGTTCCAACCAACCTCTGCGGCAAGCGTATTGAACTTAATAGCATACTGAGCAACAGATCTTGTACCTTGCTGAATGGACATGAGTCGTTTAGCAACAGAGGAGGAGCGAGACGGAACATCAAATACCCTTCCAAAGGAGGCCACAAATTCAGGGTAATTTGAAATCACAAGTTTATTAGTCTCCCACAAGGAATTAGCCCGGGCAAGAGCTGTGTCAGAGAGTAACGAGATGAGAAATCCCAGCTTAGCTCTGTCAGAGGGAAACACCTGAGGTAACATCTCAAAGTAAATTCCCACCTGGTTCATAAACCCTCTGCACTGAATAGGATCGCCTCCATATCACTGAGGTAGAGATGCAGAACCGGACATGCTCCTGGTAGGACTAGGTGCAGCAGCGGAAACAGGAGCAGCCATAACTTGTGGGACATTTTGGTCCAAATGTGCAGTGCGAGTCAGCAGGATTTGCAGGGCTAGTGCAAATTGATCCAAGCGGTGATCCTCTTCATCCATCCTGGAAATGATGGCAGGTAAAAGTGGATTATTAGCACCATCAGGATTCATGGCCTTTGCCTAATGTCAGCGTGCCAGGAATCAGACTGAGACGAGAAGTGCAAAAATAATCACACCTTTATTAATAACAAAAAAATAATAAAAAGTCCACAAGTCAAATAACAAGCCAGGAGTCAAAACCAGAGCTGGTAGTCAGACGAGCCGAGTCAGGAGCCAAAGCGAATAGTCAGACGAGCCGGAATCAGGAACAAGGAAAACAGCAGAGTCAGGAACAAGCCAGGGATCAGGAACCAGGAAGGACGTCAGACAGCCAGGTAATGAGACAACGCAAAGGCAAAGCATACTGAACAGAGGCCCTTTAAATAATAAGTGATGACATCACAATACTGAGACTGCATCCTGTCTCACACAGATGATGCACAACAGTCTGGCCATAAAAGGAAGCGCAGGAAATGAGCAGCATCCCCCACGATGCACCATAGTCAGCAAGAGAGGTGAGTAAAATGGCTGCCAGCAGCACATGGCAAACAAAACAGGGAAAAATCCATGACAACTAAACCCAAAGCAAAATCTACTGGGGAATTATTACAAAAATATACACAAAAACAACAGCAAAAACTTGTTGTCTCTTGCTCACTTACCTGTAGCTGCAAATATGAAAAAAAAAATAGAAAGAAAATTACACAGCTGTTGGCCAAGAAATGACAAGCCTGAGTGCCCCTTCATGCCTTCTCAGCTGCACCTGTGACCCTGCATGGAAGGCCCCTGAATATGTTTCAATGAATTGAATTTCAAAGTAGTGCACAATTGGTGTATCTAGGATATTGCTAGGTTTCTGGGTCATTTAATCTATATCCAAGGAAAATGTTAATGGATGAATACACTGTATATGTATCTTTTGTGGATTTTCCTGGTCCAGCTCAATTAATTATTTAAGCAACTAATTAAAAAGGTTCTTTGATTAGTTTGTAAACAAAAATAGTCCCTATTTAATAAGTGTCTGAGCTCAGAATTATCATGTAGAATCGGTTTTGGAGTCCCGCAGAATCGGTATTGGAGTCAGTCTCATAGAGCTCTAGAGACATTTTTTTAAACAAATGTTTTAATCTATGTTCATGTCAGCCCATCCATGTCATAATCACATAGCAAGTGCTATTCAATTTGGGTAGCTAGTATGGGCATTTTACAAACCTGCAAAATGTATTATTGGTTAGTTTTTTATCTTTATTGACAATGAAGCCATAAGACCACTTTTAACAAATCTTTTAAAATATACTTAAGTTATAGAAAATGATTACTTATAAAGGAGATCTATGAGACTCTATATTTTCATTACTAAGACTCTTTCCAAACCTATTTACTAATTATGCTTAGCACTTTGATCTGACCTCCCATCTAACTATCCCATATCTAATACACTAGGTACTAGGTACTTATTGCATAATGTATTTTCCGCTTTTGTTTATATAATTATCATCTATTCTTGCTTCATCTGGGATTGCCTAAAGAGCAGACCTCAGTGGACTGCAAGTTTGCATTTATTTTTCCTTGTTAGTTAACCAAGAAAGGCCAAGTTATAATTGGTGGTAATTTTGGCTGGCCAATGACTGTTAAAACAGCTGGGGGGGGGGGGGGAAATAACACCATTTGTCAGTTTACAAAGCTGTGGAATTTTACTTTTGTGTTTACTAAATTACAACAGTTCACATAGAAAATTTGTTAAATGAATGACGATAATTTACCCTTAGTTAACTGAATTTTGGCTTGCTGCATGTTTCTAAAAGGACTGCCTTTTTTATTTTCTCTACTAGGTGTAAAGGGCCAGGGTACCCTTGACAACTATTTCCAAATATGAAACATTTTAAAAACTCTAAAATACCACCATATTCATTAAAATTAAATTGATATTAAAGCATTATGTTGACTACGATATTTTGTGTATACAAAATAAATATTAATATGAATATAAAATACGGGTCAAAATATGTAAGGCCAGGTATCTTTGTAGCTCCCATGAGGGAAGGGGTAAGCAGTAATCCTACATGCAATGAAGGGATGTTACTGGGACCTGTTATATTATGGGCTAAAAATTGAATGACACTGGTTGCATAATGTTTGAGTGAAAACTATTTTATGTGCAGGGGCAAATAACGTTTGTGTGTTTGATGGCACTGGAGGGTTTCACATGGCTGACAGTATTGTATTGGGTACATGAAAACCCACATGGCTAGTTCCTATATCGCTTTACAGCGCTTTTTTACTAGGCAGAGACATCGTATAAGATGGGCGGGCCTAATTTCGCGCCTTAAATGCGCAGTTGTATTTCACATGAAGGCAGCAAGCTCCAGCTGAAGAGATAGCCTTATCGAAGTGAGAGTGTAATTCTCAGACCCCAGAGGGCAAATAGGCGCCACATCAGAGCTGTGGCGAGGTGCAGGGGGTTGCTATTTTATTTTTCATAACGTTTTGGGTAACGTTTTTTCTCATAGAGGGTTAATTGTCCCTTACTTGTAGGTGCAATCTTAGGCTGCCAGATAAGACACATGTATGCAAAAATTGTGAGAGTTATAACTTTTTAAAGCAGTTTTGGAAAAATTGTACGCTTTTTTTTTCTCTTAAAGGCGCAGTACCGTTTTTCAGATTGTTGTGTTTTTCATTTAATAAAGTGTTTTCAAGACTTTTTGTGGTTATTACTAGCCTGTTCAACATGTCTGACATTGAGGAAAGTCAGTGCTCTATGTGTTTAGAAGCCATTGTGGAACCCCCACTTAAAATGTGTCCCTCATGTGCTGAAAGGGCCTTACATTGCAAAGAACATAGTTTAAGTGATAAAAGTATGTCTAGTGCGTCTAATTCTTTTACCCTGCAAGATATGGCTGCAGTAATGTCTTCTACCCTTACAGAGGTATTATCTAAACTGCCAGGTTTACAGGGTAAGCGCAGTAGGTCAGGTATTAGAGTAAATGCTGAGCCCTCTGATGCTTTATTGGCCATCTCCGATGTACCCTCACAGTGTTCTGATTTGGGGGTGGAGGATTTGCTGTCTGAGGGAGAGCTTTCAGACTCAGGAAAGATGTTCCCTCTAACAGACTCAGATGTGACAGCCTTTAAGTTTAAGCTTGAACACCTCCGCTTGTTACTCCGGGAGGTTTTAGCGACTTTGGATGATTGTGACCCTATTGTAATACCACCAGAGAAATTGTGTAAAATGGATAAATATCTAGAGGTCCCTACTTACACTAATGTTTTTCGGACATTTTTCGGACATTGTTACTAAGGAATGGGATAGACCAGGCATTCCGTTCTCTCCCCCTCCTACTTTTAAGAAAATGTTTCCCATATCTGACACCATTCGGGATTCCTGGCAGACTGTCCCTAAGGTGGAGGGAGCTATTTCTACCCTGGCTAAGCGTACAACTATACCTATTGAGATGTGCTTTCAAAGATCCTATGGATAAAAAATTAGAGGGTCTTTTAAAGAAATTGTTTATTCATCAGGGTTTTCTTCTACAACCTATAGCGTGCATTGTTCCAGTAACTACTGCAGCAGCTTTTTGGTTTGAGGCTCTAGAGGAGTCTCTTAAGGTTGAGACCCCATTAGATGATATTTTGGATAGAATTAAGGCTCTCAAGCTAGCTAATTCTTTCATTACCGATGCCGCTTTTCAAATGGCTAAATTAGAGGCAAAAAATGCAGGCTTTGCCATTTTAGCGCGTAGAGCGTTATGGCTTAAGTCTTGGTCTGCTAATGTGTCATCAAAATCTAATCTTTTAGCTATTCCTTTTAAAGGTAAGACCCTATTTGGGCCTGTACTAAAGGAGATCATCTCCGACATTACTGGAGGTAAAGGTCATGCCCTTCCTCAGGACAAGACGGTTAAAATGAGGGCTAAATAAAATAATTTTCGTTCCTTTCGAAATTTTAAAGGTGGACTCTCTACTTCCTCCTCCGCCACAAAGCAGGAGGGGAATTTTGCACAATCCAAGTCAGTCTGGAGACCTAACCAGACCTGGAATAAAGGTAAACAGGCCAAGAAGCCTGCTGCTGCTACTAAGACAGCATGAAGGGGCAGTCACCGATCCGGCTCGGATCTAGTAGGGGGCAGACTGTCTCTCTTCGCTCAGGCTTGGGCAAGCGACGTTCAGGATCCCTGGGCATTAGAAATCGTGACCCGGGGTATCGACTAGAGTTCAAGGATTTTCTCCCAAGGGGAAGATTTCCTCTTTCACGTTTGTTTGTAGACCAGACAAAAAGAGAGGCATTCTTATGCTGTGTAGAAGACCTATATACCATGGGTGTAATCTGCCCAGTTCCAAAACTAGAACAGGGGCAGGGGTTTTACTCAAATCTGTATGTGGTTCCAAAAAAGAGGGAACCTTCAGACCGATTTTAGATCTCAAATATCTAAACAAATTTCTCAGAGTCCCATCGTTCAAGATGGAGACCATACAAACTATTTTACCAATGATCCAGGAGGGTCAATATATGACTACCGTGGACTTAAAGGATCTTCACATTCCTATCCACAAAGATCATCACCAGTTTCTCAGGTTCACCTTCCTGGACAAACGCTACCAGTTTGTAGCCCTCCCTTTCGGGTTGGCCACAGCTCCCAGAATCTTCACAAAGGTGCTAGGGTCTCTTCTGGCGGTTCTAAGGCCGCGGGGCATAGCAGTGGCGCCCTATCTGTACGACATTTTGATTCAGGCGTCAACTTACCAGCTAGCCAAATCTCACATGGACATCGTGTTGGCTTTTCTAAGAACTCACGGGTGGAAGGTGAATATACAAAAGAGTTCACTAGTTCCACTGACGAGTTCCATTCTTAGGAACTGTGATAGACACGGTAGACATGAAAATATTTCTGACGGAGGTCAGAAAGTCAAAAATCCTAACTACTTGCCGAGCACTTCAGTCTATTCCTCGGTCATCAGTGGAGCAGTGTATGGAGGTCATTGGGTTAATGGTAGCGGCAATGGACATCGTTCCGTTTGCTCGCTTACATCTCAGACCACTGCAGCTGTGCATGCTCAGACAGTGGAATGGGGATTATGCAGATTTATCTCCTCAGATAAATCTGGATCTAGAGACCAGAGACTCTCTTCTTTGGTGGTTGTCACAGGCCAGCATGGGTCATAGTGACGACGGACGCCAGCCTCTTGGGCTGGGGTACAGTCTGGAATTCCCTGAAGGCTCAGGGTGTTTGGACTCAGGAGGAGTCCCTACTTCCAATCAATATTCTGGAACTGAGAGCAATATTCAACGCGCTTTAAGCATCTCCTCAGTTGGCCTTGGCCAAATTCGTAAGATTCCAGTCGGACAATATCTGTAGCATATATTAATCATCAAGGGGGAACAAAGAGTTCTCTAGCGATGATAGAGGTTTCCAAGATAATTTGATGGGCGGAGAATCACTCTTGCCATCTCTCAGCAATCTATATCCCAGGAGTAGAGAACTGGGAAGCGGATTTTCTAAGTCGTCAGACTTTTCATCCGGGGGAGTGGGAGCTCCATCCGGAGGTGTTTGCGGCATTGATCCGTCAATGGGGCACACCGGAATTGGATTTGATGGCATCTGGTCAGAATGCCAAACTTCCTCGTTACGGGTCCAGATCATGGATCCCCAAGCAGTACTGATAGATGCTCTAGCAGTACCTTGGTCGTTCAACCTGGCTTATGTGTTTCCTCCTTTTCCTCTCCTACCTCGACTGATTGCCAGAATCAAACCGGAGAGGGCTTTGGTAATCTTGATAGCGCCTGCGTGGCCACGCAGGACTTGGTATGCAGATCTAATGGAAATTCTCTGAGTCGGTCATTGATACCTTGATTCAGGCTCGAGCCTGTCACTAGGAAAATTTACCATAAGATTTGGCGTAAATATCTTTATTGGTGCGAATCTAAGGGCTACTCATGGAGTAGGGTTAGGATTCCCAGGATTTTGTCCTTTCTCCAAGAAGGATTGGAGAAGGGATTATCGGCTAGTTCCTTAAAAGGACAAATTTCTGCTTTGTCAATTTTACTACACAAGCGTCTGGCGGATGTCCGAGACGCTCAGTCTTTTTGTCAGGCTTTAGTCAAAATCAAGCCTGTGTTTAAACCTGTTGCTCCGCCATGGAGTTTGAATTTAGTTGTCAATGTTCTTCAAGGGGTTCCGTTTGAACCCATGCATTCCATAGATATTAAGCTTTTATCTTGGAAAGTTTTGTTTTTAGTTGCTATCTCTTCTGCTCGAAGAGTTTCTGAGCTTTCTGCGTTACAATGTGACTCGCCTTATCTTATATTCCATTCTGATAAGGTGGTTTTGCGTACTAAACCTGGATTCCTTCCTAAGGTTGTTTCAAATAAGAATATTAATCAGGAAATTGTTGTTCCTTCTCTGTGTCCTAATCCTTCTTCCAAGAAGGAGCGTCTGTTACATAACTTGGAAGTGGTTCATGCCTTGAAGTTTTACTTACAAGCGACCAAGGATTTCCGTCAAACATCTTCTCTATTTGTTGTTTATTCTGGAAAGCGTAGGGGTCAAAAAGCTACGGCTACCTCTCTTTCTTTTTGGCTGAAAAGCATCATCCGTTTGGCATACAAGACTGCTGGACAGCAGCCTCCTGAAAAAATTACAGCTCACTCTACTAGAGCGGTGGCTTCCACATAGGTTTTTAAAAACGATGCTTCTGTTGAACAGATTTGTAAGGCTGCGACTTGGTCCTCCCTCCATACCTTTTCCAAATTTGATACTTTTGCTTCTTCTGAGGCTATTTTTGGGAGAAAAGTTCTTCAAGCAGTGGTGCCTTCTGTTTAGGTATCTGTCTTGTCCCTCCCGTTCATCCGTGTCCTGTTGCTTTGGTATTGTATCCCACAAGTAAGGATGAATCCGTGGCCTCTTCGTATCTAGTAGAAGAAAAGGAAATTTATGCTTACCCGATAAATTTATTTCTTCTACGATACGACGAGTCCACGGCCCTCCTTGTCATATTAGACAGATTATATTTTTGTTTTCAAAACTTCAGTAACCTCTGCACCTTTTAGCTTTTTTTTTCTCTTCCTATACCTTTGGTCGAATGACTTGGGGGTGGAGAGAAGGGAGGAGCTATATATACAGCTCTGCTGTGGTGCTCTTTGCCACTTCCTGTTAGCAGGAGGATAATATCCCACAAGTAAGGATGAATCTGTGGACTTGTCGTATCGTAGAAGAAATCAATTCATCAGGTAAGCTTAAATTTCCTTTTTACTATTCCCTTTTTTAGGGTTAAAGGGCAATGAAACCCAAACATTTTCTTTCATGATTTAGGTAGAACAGACAATTTTAAACAACTTTCCAGTTTACTTCTATTATCAAATTTGCTTCATTCTCTTGGTATCATTTGTTGAAGGAGCAGCAATGCACTACTGGTTTCTAACTGAACACATGGGTGAGCCAATGACAATCTATATATATATATATATATATATATATATATATATGCAGCTACCAATCAGCAGCTAGAACCTAGGTTCTTTGCTGCTCCTGAGCTTACCTAGATAAACCTTTCAGCAAAGGATAACAAGACAAAGAAGCAAATGAAATAATAGAAGTTAATTGGAAAGTTTTTTAAAATAATATGCTCTTTCTGAATCATGAAAAAAAATGGTTTTCATGTCCCTTTAAGACATTGCAGAATTATGTTGCTGCACAGAAATTAAAGGCAAAATATTTTTGGTTAATGTAAGAAGCATCTGAAAAATTGGGACTTTTAATTATCCATTTTATCATTTAGCCAGGAATTTTGAAAATCATGATTATTATTTCAGCTGCACAATTTATTTTATATAAAAATATCCCCTAACAAACAAAAACCCTTACATAGAACCTGCATCAAAACACCCCTCCTTTTCTGTCTCCTCCCAACTTACTAAAACTGGTAGCCAAAGCCAAACAACTACAGCATCCGCAGGTGCATCACTTTCTTTCCATAAGGCACAAAGAGTCCACAACTTCATTCCTTACTGTTGGGAGATACAACACCTGATCACCAGGAGGAGGTAGACACACCCTAGCCAAAGGCTTAAATATCCACAAATCGTAGTTAGCAAAAACAAATTTCTCTAGATCTCACTGGCCTTTAGTCCCTATAAACACACTCTTTTCTTGTTTGGCAAAAGCTTAAATATCCCTCCCACTTCCCCTATCTCCCCAGTCATTTTTTGCCTTTCGTTACAAGAGGAGGATGGCAGAGGAGTGTCAGATGATTTGGATAGTCCTTAATGGCTATGTTCCCTTCAAGAGAGGACTGGAGTTTTAAGTAGTCATACAAACCTCTCAGTGAGAGTATTGAAGAAAGTTAGAGTCTGGAGATGCAGGGAAAGTTTTTCTGCAAAGCCATCCAGACTGTCTAACAACTCTTGAGCAATCAGTGTTAACGAGTTACACTGCATGCTTTTCCACACTCAGGTACCTGTCAGAGCATCGCTACAAGGCTGTGACAGTTGAGAGGCTGTATCTGTTCCACAGCACGGATCCTGGAGAGTCTGTGTTATTTTCACATAGCAGGAACGCCTTATATAGGCTCACAGTGCGACTCCTCTATACCTCAGTAGGATTGAGGGTTAATATTTCCTCAGTGGGAGTTTATTTGGAACAGTTTATATACTGCTTTAACATTTGTGAAGAACGTTTTCAGGGCTCATTAAGACTGTACTTTAAGCTGTGAGTGGGCCGTGGTTTGCCCGCCTGCTCAATTTTGTTCCAATTGCCTGATTACTGTTTTAAAGTCTAAGAAGGGAGCTAAATCTGCTATTAACCCTAGCGCTGTTAGTCCCTCTGAGCCATCAACCTCTCAGGATTCTGTGAACAGAGAGATTACTACCCTTTCTACCCTAACCGCTTCACATGCAGTTCCCCATGGCACAGCTATTTCTCTGCCTGGAGGGGGCATTTTTCCTGCGGACTTTACCGCACAGTTACAATCGGCGGTGTCTGCGGCCCTGAGTGCCCTACCTATCTCTGGGAAATGTAAGAGAAAGGTTAAACACAATTGTCCTTTTTTTAGATTCATCTAATTTCCAATCAGATCTAGTTTGTTTGTCCCAGCTATCCAAGGATGAGTTAACCTCTGTGGCATCAGAGGGTGAATTTTCGGAGTCGGAGACTTCTATTACTAAATCTCCTCCGGCGGAGGAACCCTCCTTTAGATTTAATACGAACCTGCACAACGGAGCGCCTTAATCTGGAATCCTATTACCAGATGTAAAAGATATTTTTTGTAGGCTCAATGGAGAGAGGGCAAGGGAATCTTTTCCCGAAAAAACAGGCAGCAGCTACTCTTCCCAGCGTGTCTGCATTCACGCTAAACAAAATTCACAGAAATCCAAAAGATGAAAAAAGTGCACTCCAAGCCCTTTTAGTAAAGTAAAAAAGTCTTTATTGTATCCATGTAAAAACATGAAGATATAAAAAGCGGTCAGCACAGAAAAGTGCAGTATACAGGTGAATGAACAGGTGCAGACAGCATACGCGTTCCGTGCATATGCGCACTTGGTCACTGCTTGCCTTTGCACCTGTTCATGATCCTATTTAAGGCAAAGGTTCTTAAAGAGATACTATGTATTTATATTTATATTTATGCTCATTACAGGTTGTTACAATTGTGAGAGTTGTATCTCTTTAAGAACTTTTGCCTTAAATAGGATCATGAACAAGTGCAAAGGCAAGCAGTGACCAAGTGCGCATATGCACGAAACGCGTATGCTGTCTGCACCTGTTCATTCACCTGTATACTGCATTTTTCTGTGCTGACCGCTTTTTATATCTTCATGTTTTTACATGGATAAAATAAAGACTTTTTTACTTTACTAAAAAGGCTTGGAGCGCACTTTTTCACCTTTAGATTTAAAATTGAACATCTGCATTTTTTACTGAAGGAGGTCCTGTCTACGCTAGAAGTTCCAGAGGCTAAGCTACCTGAGGAACCTAAGATCCCTAAATTAGATAGGGTTTATGAAGACAGGAAGGTCCCACAAACTTTTCCGGTCCCAGTTCATATGATGAACATTATTAGTAACAAATAGCGAAGGAATTGAAACATCCTTTTCTCCCTTGGCTACTTTTAAAAAATTGTTCCCGGTCCCTGACTCTCAATTAGAGCTGTGGGGCTCCATCCCTAAGGTGGATGACTCCATTTTGACGTTAGCTAAGTGTACTACTATCCCTCTTGAGGATAGCTCTTCCTTTAGAGAACCTATGTATAAGAAGTTGGAAACTTTCCTAATATCTTATCCACTTATCGAGGTGGAATCTCCCCTTGAGGATATACAGGAGAGAATTAAAGTTTTAAGAGTAGCTAATTCTTTCATCTGTAATGCGAATATGCAGATTATTCACTTGAATGCTAAGGCTTCAGGTTTTGCGGTCCTAGCCCACAGGCATCTCTGGTTGAAGGCTTGGTCTGCGGATATGGCTTCTAAATTCAGACTCCTTTCTCTTCCTTTCAAGGGGAAGATTTTATTTGGACAAGGTCTGGACTCCATTATCTCTACGGTTACTGGAGGCAAAGGTGCCTTCCTACCTCAGGATAAAAAGAACAGACCTAAGGGACAGCAGTCCTCTAATTTTTGCTCCTTTCGTTTGGATAAATCCCAATGATCTCAATCTTCATCCAAACCCGAGCAGCCCAAGAGCACTTGGAAACCTACTCAGTCCTGGAACTAGTTTAAACAAACAAAGAAGCACGCCGATAACAAATCGGCATAAAGAAACGGCCCCTGATCTGGGATCGGATCCAGTAGGAGGAAGATTGTTGCTTTTCTCAGATGCTTGGTTTCAGGATGTTCAGGATCCTTGGGTTCTGGAGGTCGTATCTCAGGGATACCGGATAGGATTCAAATCTCATCCGCCCAGGGGCAGAGTCCTACTCTCCAAACTGTCTACAAGACCAGAGAAGAGGATGGTCTTTTTAGATTGTGTACGGGATCTAGTCTCCTTAGGAGTAATTATCTCGGTACCTGCATCAGAAAGAGGTCTGGGGTTCTATTCAAACCTCTTTGTTGGTTCCCAAAAAGGAGGGAAAATTTCGTCCAATTCTGGACTTGAAGTCCCTAATTAAATTTCTAAGTGTCCCGTCCTTCAAGATGGAGACTATAAGATCAATCGTTCTGGTTCAGGAAGGACAGTGTATGACTACCATAGATCTGAAGGATGCATACCGATCCACAGGGAACATTTCCAGTTCCTGAGATTTGCCTTTCTGGATCAACACTTCCAGTTCATAGCACTTCTGTTTGGCTTAGCTACTGCTCCAAAGATATTTATGAAGGTTCTGGGGGCTCTTCTAGCAGTTGCCAGAACCCAAAGTATAGCAGTAGCTCCTTACCTGGACAATATCTTGGTACAGGCACCATCTTTTCGTCTAGCAAGGGATCACTCAGAACTTATTCTAAGTCTTCTTCGGTCACATGGATGGAAGATAAACTTGGAAAATAGTTTGCTTACTCCAAATACCTGAGTGAATTTCCTGGGCACAGTTATAAACTCGGTATCCATGAAGATCTTTCTAACAGATCAAAGACAATGCAAGCTAACAATAGCATGTCTTGCCCTCCAGGCTTCCTTGAGACCTTCGGTGACCCAGTGTATGGAGGTTATTGGACTCATGGTGTCTTGTATGGACATCATTCCCTTTGCCAGATTCCATCTCAGACCTTTACAGCTATCCATGCTGAGACAATGGAATGGCAACCATTCCGATCTGTCACAACAGATAGTTCTAGACAGCCTGTCGAGACTCGCTCTCTTGGTGTCTCAGTCAGGATCACCTGTCCCAAGGCATGTGCTTCTTCAGACCATCCTGGGAGATTGTGACTATGGACTCCTGTCTATCCGGCTGGGGAGACGTTTGGGGTGCCAGGAAAGTAGAGGGGCTGTGAACTCAGGAGGAGTCTATTCTTCCGATCAATATCTTGGATCTCCGGGCAATCTTCAATGCTCTAAAGGCTTGGCCCCTCCTGGGTTCGTCCCAGTCTATAAGTTCCTTAACGATGAGAGAAGTATCTCAAATCCTAGAATGGGTGGAGGCCCACAACTGTACACTGTCAGCGATTCACAGGTAGTCCTTTCACCCGGGGGAATGGTCTCTCCACCCCGAGGTCTTTGCAGAGATATGCAGCAGATGGGGTATGCCGTAGATAGACCTCATGGCCTCCCGTCTCAAATGCCAAACTACCCAAGTACAGGTGGAGATCGAGGAATCCTCAAGCTGTTCTAATAGATGCCCTAGCTGTTCCATGGAGGTACAGACTCTTATATCTCTTTCTTCCATTACCTCTTCTCCCTCTTGTGGTGGTGGCCCGCTTCAAACTAGAGCAAGCTTCAGTGATTCTAATTGCTCCATCCTGGCCGTGAAGGACTTGATTTGCGGATCTGGTGAGGATGTCCTCATCTCCTCTATGGAGGGTACCTTGTCACAGGGACCTGCTGCTGATACAGGGTCCTGTCCTTCATCAAAATCTAGATTCTCTGAGGCTGACTGCATGGAGATTGAACGCTTAGTCTTAGCCAGGAAAGGTTTTTCTGCGAGTGTCATCAACACTTTGATTCAAGCTCATAAGCCAGTTACTCCACGCATCTACCATAAGGTGTCTCGGACTTACCTGCACTGGTGTGAGGAGCGTTGTTTTTCTTGGCATAAGGTTAAAGTTGCCAGAATTTTATCTTTTCTCCAAAATGGACTGTAGAAGGGTCTGCTAGTTCCCTGAATGGACAGATATCGGCCCTGTCGGTGTTGCTGCACAAGAGATTAGCTGAGCTTCCGGATGTGGAGTCCTTCGTTATAGCCCTGACTAGGATCAGACCTGTGTTCAGAAAGATGGCTCAGCCATAGAGTCTCAATCTTGTTATTTGTGTGTTGCAGCAGGCTCAGTTTGAGCCCATGCATAATGTTGACATTAAACTGTTATCTTCAAAGGTTTTGTTTCTATTAGCTATTGCCTCGGCTCGCAGAGTCTCCGAGATTTCTGCCTTGCAATGTGACCCTCCTTACATGGTTTTTCATGCCGATAAGGAGGTTTTACGTACTAAGTTAGGTTTTCTTCCTAAGGTGGTGTCAGATCACAACATTAATCAGGAGATTGATGTTCCTTTCTTGTGTCCCATTCCTCCTTTGGCGAAGGAGAATTTGCTTCACAATCTAGATGTGGTTCATGCCTTGAAGTTCTACCTTCACTCTACTAAGGAGATCAGAAAGTCTTTATCTTTTTTTGTCATCTATGCGGGTAAACATAGGGGTCAGAAGGCCACTATGTCTTCCCTGTCTTTCTGGTTGAGGAGTGTCATGAGATGGAGGAGTGTCATGAGATGGTGGGACAACAGCCTCCTGAGAGGATTACGGCTCATCCCACTAGAGCAGTAGCTTCTTCCTGGGCTTTTAAGAACGTAGCCTCAATGGATCAGATTTGTATGGCATCTACCTGGTCCTCTTTACATACTTTTTCTAAGTTTTACAAGTTTGATGTGTTTGCTTTGGCTGAAGCAGCTTTCGAGAGAGAGGTTTTGCAGGCTGTGGTGCCCTCAGATTAGGCACCGCCACTTTTCTGTTCCCTCACGTTATTTCTTCAGTGTCCTCTGGATCTTGGGTATTGTTTTCACAACAGTAAGGAATGAAGTTGTGGACTCTCCCTGTCTTATGGAAAGAAAACAAAATGTATGCTTACCAGATAAATTCCTTTCTTTCCTGGCAGGGAGAGTCCACGACCCTGCCTGTAAGTTATTCTTTGTTTGGGCGGCTCCCTTTTTGTTTTTCTTCTGGCACCTTTTATACCCTGATGTTTCTCCTACTTTTCCTTGTTCCCTCGGCCGAATGACGGGGGGGGGGGAGTGGGAGGGATATTTAAGCTTTTGGCTGGGGTGTCTTTGCCGTCTCCTGGTGGCTAGGTGTTGTATTTCCCAACAGTAAGGAATGAAGTTGTGGACTCTCCCTGCCAGGAAAGAATGGAATTTATCTGGTAAGCATAAATTTTGTTTTTAAGAGAGAGAAACAATTTGGGGCAATTTTGCTATTGATCCCTATTGACACAAAATGAAAAACTAGGATACTGCAGAGCATGTGCCTAAATAATAGAAATAGATGAAAACATATGTGTTACAGGGAAATCTTCATCATATGGGACGTAAGGGAAGAAGAGTGCAAACGTTCAGCCGCACACTAGATGGGTTTCTTTACATTTGTGCGTGTGGTGAGCAGGTGGACCTTACAATTATTTTCACATAATATACTGAAAAACCTTATTTGTTTTATTCACAGATCAGATTTGTCTATGCAAGGCAAGTAGTACTACAAGTAGATAACAATTTTATTTCAAGCTCATGCTCATTTTTCCTGCTACTGTGTTATTGCATTTTATTTTGCTAGAAATAGCTTGCAAGGATATTGTGATGTTTTTGGCAGAACATTTTTGTAAACAACGTGAAATAAATTGAGGAGGAAAATTCCTCTGGGTAAAACAGGAAGAAGGCTGTAGAAAGCAAAGCAGAATCCCTTCCAGATGGTGTTTTTAATAAATTTATCATGCTGCTATGAAAGACATCAGTGAAATTCAAGAATAGGGAGTGGACTGAAGACCCTTAAGGCAGAAGGGATGGATTATGTTGCTATTAGATTAATTTGTTCATTTGCTTCTTTAAGGAGCGCCAAGAAATGTCAAGTGTAATAGTGTGTCAAGTCTACAACTGCTAGCGTGGAAATACTAGTGTTACCTTGAGTCACAAGTCATCAGTGTAGCCCTGGTTTTGGCAACTAGAGTAGAGGCTTACAGGAAATGATTGTCACTTGGATGTATTTAACAAATAAAGACATCAGGAAACTGCAGAGATTTGTGTGCTTGTAAGTAAATGTGGCCAAAACAAGATTAGATTATACATAACAGTAATTGATATCTTGTTTATGAGAGTCGGTTTAGTCAGCTGGTGCGATGCTTGTACCCAATTGTCACACTTGCAATGCACAATCAAACCACATCCTGACAGTGGCAAACTCAGCCTTTCTTTCTTCAATATCCCCCATACATGCCGTTTCATCTCTCTACCCCCATGCATGCTGTTTCACCTCTCTACCCCCATGCATGCTGTTTCACCTTTCTACCCCCTTGCATGCTGTTTCACCTCTCTACCCCCTTGCATGCGGTTTCACCTCTCTACCCCATACATGCTGTTTTACCTTTTCCCCCCAAACATGCTGTTTTACCTCTCTACTCCATGCATGTTGTTTCACCTCTCTACCCCCATGCATGCTGTTTCACCTCTCTACCCCCTTGCATGCTGTTTCACCTCTCTACCCCCTTGCATGCGGTTTCACCTCTCTACCCCATACATGCTGTTTTACCTTTTCCCCCCAAACATGCTGTTTTACCTCTCTACTCCATGCATGTTGTTTCACCTCTCTACCCCCATGCATGCTGTTTCACCTCTCTACCCCCTTGCATACTGTTTCACCTCTCTACCCCCTTGCATGCGGTTTCACCTCTCTACCCCCTTGCATGCTGTTTCACTTCTCTACCCCCTTGCATGCTGTTTCACTTCTCTACCCCCATGCATGTGGTTTCACCTCTCTACCCCCTTGCATGCTGTTTCACCTCTCTACACTCATGCATGCTGTGTCACCTTTTCCCCCCAAACATGCTATTTTACCTCTCTACCCCATGCATGCTGTTTCACCTCTCTACCCCATACATGCTGTTTCATACCTCTACCCCCATGCATGTTGTTTCACCTCTCTACCCCCATGCATGTGGTTTCACCTCTTCGCTCATCCATGCTGTTTCACTTCTCTAGCCCCATGCATGCCGTTTCACCTATCTACCACCATACATGTGGTTTCACTGCTTCCCCTAATACATGCTGTTTCACCTCTCTGCTCCATGTATGCTATTTCACCTCTTCCACCAATACATGCTTTTTCACCTCTCTAACCCCATGTATGCTGTTTCTCCTCTCTACTCCCATGTATGCTGTTTCACATCTTCCATCAATACATGCTGTTTAACTTCTTTAACCCATGTATGCTGTTTCACCTCTCTACCCCCATGCATGCTTTTTCACCTCTCTACCCCCATGCATGCTGTTTCTCCTCTCTACCCTTATGCATGCGGTTTCACCTCTCTACCCTAATGCATGCTGTTTCACCTCTCTACCTTCTCATGCTGTTCCACCTCTCTACCATCTCATGCTGTTTTACCTCTCTTCTCCTCCATGCATGTTGTTTTACATCTCTACTCACCCATGCATGGCATTTTACCTCTAAACTTCCCCATGCATGCCGTTTTACCTCTATACTTCCCCATTCATGCAGTTTTACCTCTATACTTCCCCACTCATGCCACTTTACCTCTATACTTCCCCATACATGCCCTTTTACCTCTATACTCCCCCATGCATTCTGTTTTACATCTCTACTCCCCCATGCATGCCATTATACTTCTTTAAACCTCCATGCATGTGTTTTATCTCTATACTACCCCATGCATGCCGTTTTACCTATCTACTCCCCCTTGCATGTCATTTTATCTCTCTACTTCCCCATGCATGTTGTTTTACATCTCTTCTCTCCTATGCATGCTGTTTTACCTCTCTAACCCCCATCCATGCTGTTTTACCTCTCTAACCCCCATCCATGCTGTTTTATATCTCTAACCCCCATGCATGCTGTTTTGCCTCTCTACTCCCCCATGCATGCTTTTTTGCCTCTCTACTCACCCATGCATGCTGTTTTACCTCTCTACTCCCCTATGCATGCTGTTTTACCTCTCTAACGTCATGCATGCTGTTTTACATTTCTACTCCTGTGTGCATGCTGTTTTACATCTCTACTCCCCGATGCATGCTGTTTTGCCTCTCTACTCCCTGATGCATGCTGTTTTGCCTCTACTCCCCCATGCATGCTGTTTTACCTCTCTACTCCCCCATGCATGCTGTTTTACCTCTCTAACCCCATGCATGCTGTTTTGCCTCTCTAACCCCATGCATGCTGTTTTACCTCTCTACTCCCATATGTATGCTGTTTTACATCTCTACTCCCCCATGCATGCTGTTTTACATCTCAACTCCCCTATGCATGCTGTTTTGCCTCTCTACTCCGCCATGCATGCTGTTTTACCTCTCTAACCCCATGCATGCTGTTTTACCCCTCTACTCCCATATGTATGCTGTTTTACATCTCTACTCCCCCATGCATGCTGTTTTACATATCAACTCCCCCATGCATGCTATATTACCTCTCTACTCCCCCATGCATACTGTTTTACCTCTCTACTCCTCCATGCTGTTTTACCTCTCTATTCTCCCATGCATGCTGTTTTACCTCTCTACTCCCCCATGCATGCTGTTTTACCTCTCTACTGCCCCATGCACGCTGTTTTACCTCTCTAACCCCCATGCATGCTGTTTTAGATCTCTACTCCCCCATGCATGCTGTTTTACCTCTCTACTCCCCCATGCATTCTTTTTTACCTCTCTACTCCCCCATGCATGCTGTTTTACATCTCTACTCCCCCATGCATGCTGTTTTACCTCTCTACTCTCCCATGCATGCTGTTTTACCTCTCTAACCCCATGCATGCTGTTTTGCCTTTCTAACCCCATGCATGCTGTTTTGCCTCTCTACTCCCCCATGCATGCTGTTTTGCCTCTCTACTCCCCCATGCATGCTGTTTTGCCTCTCTACTCCCCCATGCATGCTGTTTTGCCTCTCTACTCCCCCATGCATGCTGTTTTGCCTCTCTACTTCCCCATGCATACTGTTTTACCTCTCTACTCCCCCATGCATGCTGTTTTACATCTCTACTCCCCCATGCATGCTGTTTTACCTCTCTAACCCCATGCATGCTGTTTTGGCTCTCTACTCCCCCATGCATGCTGTTTTACCTCTCTAACCCCATGCATGCTGTTTTACCTCTCTACTCCCACATGTATGCTGTTTTACATCTCTACTCCCCCATGCATGCTGTTTTACATCTCAACTCCCCTATGCATGCTGTTTTGCCTCTCTACTACCCCATGCATGCTGTTTTACCTCTCTAACCCCATGCATGCTGTTTTACCTCTATACTCCCATATGTATGCTGTTTTACATCTCTACTCCCCCATGCATGCTGTTTTACATCTCAACTCCCCCATGCATGCTATATTACCTCTCTAACCCCCATGCATGCTGTTTTAGATCTCTACTCCCCCATGCATGCTGTTTTACCTCTCTACTCCCCCATGCATTTTTTTTACCTCTCTACTCCTCCATGCATGCTGTTTTACATCTCTACTCCCCATGCATGCTGTTTTACCTCTCTACTCTCCCATGCATGCTGTTTTACCTCTCTAACCCCCATTCATGCTGTTTTACCACTCTACTCTCCCATGCATCCTGTTTTACCTCTCTACTCCCCATGCATGCTGTTTTACCTCTCTACTCCCCATGCATGCTGTTTCACCTCTCTACTCCCATGCATGCTGTTTTAGATCTCTACTCCCCCATGCATGCTGTTTTACCTCTCTAACCCCCATGCATGCTGTTTTAGATCTCTACTCCCCCATGCATGCTGTTTTACCTCTCTACTCCCCCATGCATTTTTTTTTACCTCTCTACTCCTCCATGCATGCTGTTTTACATCTCTACTCCCCATGCATGCTGTTTTACCTCTCTACTCTCCCATGCATGCTGTTTTACCTCTCTACTCTCCCATGCATGCTGTTTTACCTCTCTAACCCCCATTCATGCTGTTTTACCTCTCTACTCTCCCATGCATCCTGTTTTACCTCTCTACTCCCCATGCATGCTGTTTTACCTCTCTACTCCCCATGCATGCTGTTTCACCTCTCTACTCCCCACTCCCCATGCATGCTGTTTTACCTCTCTACTCCCCATGCATGCTGTTTTACCTCTCTACTCCCCATGCATTCTGTTTTACCTCTCTACTCCCCATGCATTCTGTTTTACCTCTTTACTCCCCATGCATGCTGTATTACCTCTCTACTCCCTATTCATGCATGCTGTTTTACCTCTCTACTCCCCATGCATGCTGTTGTACCTCTCTACTCCCCCATCCATGCTGTTTTACATCTCTAACCCCCATTCATGCTGTTTTACCTCTCTACTCCCCCATGCATGCTGTTTTGCCTCTCTACTCCCCCATGTATGCTGTTTTGCCTCTCTACTACCCCTTGCATACTGTTTTACCTCTCTACTCCCCCATGCATGCTGTTTTACCTCTCTACTCCCCATGCATGTTGTTTTACCTCTCTACTCCTTCATGCATGCTGTTTTACCTCTACTCCCCATGCACTGTATTACCTCTCTTCTCCTTCATGCATGCTGTTTTACCTCTCAACTCCTCCATGCATGCTGTTTCTCTTGTTAAGTGTATCCAGTCCACGGATCATCCATTACTTGTGGGATATTCTCCTTCCCAACAGGAAGTTGCAAGAGGATCACCCACAGCAGAGCTGCTATATAGCTCCTCCCCCAGCTGTCATATCCAGTCATTCTCTTGCAAGCCCCAACCAAGATGGAGGTCGTAAGAGGAGTGTGGTGTTTTATACTTAGTTTATTCTTCAATCAAAAGTTTGTTATTTTTAAATGGTGCCGGAGTGTACTGTTTATCTCAGGCAGTATTTAGAAGAAGAATCTGCCTGCGTTTTCTATGATCTTAGCAGAAGTAACTAAGATCCATGGCTGTTCTCACATATTCTGAGGAGTGAGGTAACTTCAGAGAGGGAATGGCGTGCAGGTTTTACTGCAATAAGGTATGTGCAGTTAAAATATTTTTCTAGGAATGGAATTTGCTAGAAAATGCTGCTGATACCGAACTAATGTAAGTAAAGCCTTAAATGCAGTGAGAGCGACTGATATCAGGCTTATTAATAGAGATACATACTCTTATAAAAATGTAATATAAAACGTTTGCTGGCATGTTTAATCGTTTTTATATGTATTTGGTGATAAAACTTATTGGGGCCTAGTTTTTTTCCACATGGCTGGCTTGAATTTTGCCTAGAAACAGTTTCCTTAGGCTTTCCACTGTTGTAATATGAGTGGGAGGGGCCTATTTTGGCGTTTTTTTGCACAGCAGAAATTACAGAGACAGACATCCAGCTTCTTCCTGCATGATCCAGGACTTCTCTGGAGGGCTCAAAAGGCTTCAAGTCGTTTTTGAGGGAGGTAAAAACCCACAGTAGGGCTGTGGCAGTTGTTGTGACTGTTTGAAAAAAACATTTTTGTCATTTATTATTCCGTTTTGGGTATTAAGGGGTTAATCATCCATTTGCAAGCGGGTGCAATGCTCTGCTAACTTGTTACATACACTGTAAAAATTTCGTTAGTGTAACTGCCTTTTTTCACTGTTATTTCAAATTTTGACAAAATTTGTGTTTCTTAAAGGTGCAGTAACGTTTTTTATATTGCTTGTAAACTTGTTTAAAGTGTTTTCCAAGCTTGCTAGTCTCATTGCTAGTCTGTTTAAACATGTCTGACACAGAGGAAACTACTTGTTCATTATGTTTGAAAGCCATGGAGGAGCCCCATAGGAGAATGTGTACTAAATGTATTGATTTCACCTTAAACAGTAAAGATCAGTCTTTAAATGTAAATGAAATATCACCAGAAGATTCTGAGGAGGGGGAAGTTATGCCGACTAACTCTCCCCACATGTCAGACCCTTCGCCTCCCGCTCAGGGGATGCACGCTAATATGGCGCCAATTACATCAGGGACGCCCATAGCGATTACCTTGCAGGACATGGCTGCAATCATGAATAATACCCTGTCAGAGGTATTATCCAGGTTGCCTGAATTAAGAGGCAAGCGTGATTGCTCTGGGGTTAGGAGAAATACAGAGCGCGCAGATGCTGTAAGGGCCATGTCTGATACTGCGTCACAATATGCAGATCATGAGGATAGAGAGCTTCAGTCTGTGGGTGACATCTCTGATTCGGGGAAACCTGATTCAGAGATTTCTAATTTTAAATTTAAGCTTGAGAACCTCCGTGTGTTGCTTGGGGAGGTATTAGCTGCTCTGAATGACTGTAACACAGTTGCAGTACCAGAGAAATTGTGTAGGCTGGATAAATACTATGCGGTGCCGGTGTGTACTGATGTTTTTCCTATACCTAAAAGGCTTACAGAAATTATTAGCAAGGAGTGGGATAGACCGGGTGTGCCTTTTTCCCCACCTCCTATATTTAGAAAAATGTTTCCAATAGACGCCACTAAACGGGACTTATGGCAGACGGTCCCTAAGGTGGAGGGAGCAGTTTCTACTTTAGCAAAGCGTACTGCTATCCCGGTTGAGGACAGTTGTGCTTTTTCAGATCCAATGGATAAAAAATTGGAGGGTTACCTTAAGAAAATGTTTATTCAACAAGGTTTTATTTTACAGCCCCTTGCATGCATTGCGCCTGTCACGGCCACGGCGGCATTCTGGTTTGAGGCCCTGGAAGAGGCCATCCATACAGCTCCATTGACTGAAATTATTGACAAGCTTAGAACACTTAAGCTAGCTAACTCATTTGTTTCTGATGCCATTGTTCATTTGACTAAACTAACGGCTAAGAATTCCGGATTTGCCATCCAAGCGCTTAGGGCGCTATGGCTTAAATCCTGGTCAGCTGACGTGACTTCGAAGTCTAAATTACTCAACATTCCTTTGAAGGGGCAGACCTTATTCGGGCCTGGTTTGAAGGAAATTATTGCTGACATTACTGGAGGTAAGGGTCACACCCTTCCTCAGGACAGGGCCAAAGCAAAGGCCAAACAGTCTAATTTTCATGCCTTTCGAAATTTCAAGGCAGATACAGCATCAACTTCCTCCACTTCAAAACAAGAGGGAACTTTTGCTCAATCTAAGCAGGCCTGGAAACCTAACCAGTCCTGGAACAAAGGCAAGCAGGCCAGAAAGCCTGCTGCTGCCTCTAAGACAGCATGAAGGAACGGCCCCCTATCTGGCGACGGATCTAGTAGGGGGCAGACTTTCTCTCTTCGCCCAGGCGTGGGCAAGAGATGTTCAGGATCCCTGGGTGTTGGAGATCATATCTCAGGGATATCTTCTGGACTTCAAAGCTTCCCCTCCACAAGAGTGATTTCATCTTTCAAGGCTATCTGCAAATCAGATAAAGAAAGAGGCATTCCTACGCTGTGTGCAAGACCTCCTAGTTATGGGAGTGATCCATCCAGTTCCGCGGACGGAACAAGGACAGGGTTTTTATTCAAATCTGTTTGTGGTTCCCAAAAAAGAGGGAAACTTCAGACCAATTTTGGATCTAAAGATCTTAAACAAATTCCTCAGAGTTCCATCTTTCAAAATGGAAACTATTCGGACCATCCTACCCATGATCCAAGAAGGTCAGTACATGACCACAGTGGACTTAAAGGATGCCTACCTTCACATACCGATTCACAAAGATCATCATCGGTTTCTAAGGTTTGCCTTTCTAGACAGGCATTACCAATTTGTAGCTCTTCCCTTCGGGTTGGCTACAGCCCCGAGAATCTTTACAAAGGTTCTGGGCTCACTTCTGGCGGTTCTAAGACCGCGAGGCATAGCGGTGGCTCCGTATCTAGACGACATCCTGATACAGGCGTCAAGCTTTCAAGTTGCCAAGTCTCATACAGAGATAGTTCTGGCATTCCTGAGGTCGCACGGGTGGAAAGTGAACGAGGAAAAGAGTTCTCTATCCCCACTCACAAGAGTCTCCTTCTTAGGGACTCTTATAGATTCTGTAGAAAATTACCTGACGGAGTCCAGGTTATCAAAACTTCTAAATGCTTGCCGTGTTCTTCACTCAATTCCGCACCCTTCGGTAGCTCAGTGTATGGAGGTAATCAGCTTAATGGTAGCGGCAATGGACATAGTGCCATTTGCGCGCCTTCATCTCAGACCGCTGCAATTATGCATGCTGAGTCAGTGGAATGGGGATTACACAGATTTGTCCCCTCTGCTAAATCTGGATCAAGAGAACAGAGATTCTCTTCTCTTGTGGTTGTCTCGGGTACACCTGTCCAAGGGTATGACCTTTCGCAGGCCAGATTGGACAATTGTAACAACAGATGCCAGCCTTCTAGGTTGGGGTGCAGTCTTGAACTCCCTGAAGGCACAGGGATCGTGGACTCAGGAGGAGAAACTCCTTCCAATAAATATTCTGGAGTTAAGAGCGATATTCAATGCTCTTCTGGCTTGGCCTCAGTTAGCAACACTGAGGTTCATCAGATTTCAGTCGGACAACATCACGACTGTAGCTTACATCAACCATCAAGGGGGAACCAGGAGTTCCCTAGCGATGTTAGAAGTCTCAAAAATAATTCGCTGGGCAGAGTACCACTCTTGCCACCTGTCAGCAATCCATATCCCAGGCGTGGAGAACTGGGAGGCGGATTTTCTAAATCGTCAGACTTTCCATCCGGGGGAGTGGGAACTCCATCCGGAGGTGTTTGCTCAATTGATTCATCGTTGGGGCAAACCAGAGTTGGATCTCATGGCGTCTTGCCAGAACGCCAAGCTTCCTTGTTACGGATCCAGGTCCAGGGACCCAGAAGCGACCTGGCTTATGTGTTTCCACCGTTTCCTCTGCTCCCTCGACTGATTGCCAAAATCAAACAGGAGAGAGCATAAGTGATTCTGATAGCGCCTGCGTGGCCACGCAGGACTTGGTATGCAGACCTAGTGGACATGTCATCCTTTCCACCATGGACTCTACCTCTAAGACAGGACCTTCTGATACAAGGTCCTTTCAATCATCCAAATCTAATTTCTCTGAGACTGACTGCATGGAGATTGAACGCTTGATTCTATCAAAGCGTGGCTTCTCCGAGTCAGTCATTGATACTTTAATACAGGCACGAAAGCCTGTTACCAGGAAAATCTACCACAAGATATGGAGTAAATATCTTTATTGGTGTGAATCCAAGAATTACTCATGGAGTAAGGTTAGGATTCCTAGAATATTGTCCTTTCTCCAAGAGGGCTTGGACAAAGGATTATCAGCTAGTTCCTAAAAGGGACAGATTTCTGCTCTGTCTATTCCTTTGCACAAGCGTCTGGCAGAGGTTCCAGACGTCCAGGCATTTTGCCAGGCTTTGGTTAGAATTAAGCCTGTGTTTAAACCTGTTGCTCCCCCGTGGAGCTTAAACTTGGTTCTTAAGGTTCTTCAAGGAGTTCCGTTTGAACCCCTTCATTCCATTGATATTAAACTTTTATCTTGAAAGTTCTGTTTTTGATGGCTATTTCCTCGGCTCGGAGAGTCTCTGAGCTATCTGCCTTACAATGTGATTCTCCTTATCTGATTTTTCATGCAGATAAGGTAGTTCTGCGTACCAAACCTGGGTTTTTACCTAAGGTGGTTTCTAACAAGAATATCAATCAAGAGATTGTTGTTCCATCATTGTGTTCTAATCCTTCTTCAAAGAAGGAATGTCTTTTACATAATCTGGACGTAGTCCGTGCCTTGAAGTTTTACTTACAAGCTACTAAGGATTTTCGTCAAACATCTTCCCTGTTTGTCGTTTACTCTGGACAGAGGAGAGGTCAAAAAGCTTCGGCAACCTCTCTTTCCTTTTGGCTTCGGAGCGTAATACGCCTAGCCTATGAGACTGCTGGACAGCAGCCCCCTGAAAGGATTACAGCTCATTCTACTAGAGCTGTGGCTTCCACCTGGGCCTTTAAAAATGAGGCCTCTGTTGAACAGATTTGCAAGGCCGCGACTTGGTCTTCGCTTCACACCTTTTCCAAATTTTCCAAATTTGATACTTTTGCTTCTTCGGAGGCTGTTTTTGGGAGAAAGGTTCTTCAGGCAGTGGTTCCTTCCGCTTAATCCTCCCTTGTCCCTCCCATCATCCGTGTCCTTTAACTTTGGTATTGCTATCCCACAAGTAATGGACGATCCGTGGACTGGATACACTTAACAAGAGAAAACATAATTTATGCTTACCTGATAAATTTATTTCTCTTGTAGTGTATCCAGTCCACGGCCCGCCCTGTCCTTTTAAGGCAGGTCTAAATTTTAATTAAACTACAGTCACCACTGCACCCTATGGTTTCTCCTTTCTCTGTTTGTTTTCGGTCGAATGACTGGATATGACAGCTGGGGGAGGAGCTATATAGCAGCTCTGCTGTGGGTGATCCTCTTGTGACTTCCTGTTGGGAAGGAGAATATCCCACAAGTAATGGATGATCCGTGGACTGGATACACTACAAGAGAAATACATTTATCAGGTAAGCATAAATTATGTTTTTACCTCTCTACTCCCCATGCATGCTGTATTATCTCTCTATTCCTTCATGCATGCTGTTTTACCTCTCTACTCCCCCATGCATGCTTTTTTACATCTCTACTCCCCCATGCATGCTGTATTACCTCTCTACTCCTCCATGCATGCTGTTTTACCTCTGTACGCTCCCATTCATGCTGTTTTACCTCTCTACTCCCCCATGCATGCTGTTTTACCTCTCTAACCCCCATGCATGCTGTTTTCGATCTCTATTCCCCCATGCATGCTATATTACCTCTCTTCTCCCCCATGCATTCATTTTTACCTCTCTACCCCTCCATGCATGCTGTTTTACATCTCTACTCCCCCATGCATGTTATTTTACCTCTCTACTCCCCCATGCATGCTGTTTTACATCTCTATTCCCCCATGCATGCTGTTGTACATCTCTATTTCCCCATGCTTACTGTTTTACCTCTCTACTCCCCCATGCATGCTGTTTTACATCTCTATTCCCCCATGCATGCTGTTTTACATCTCTATTCCCCCATTCATGCTTTTATCTCTCTACTCCCCCATGCATACTGTTTTGCCTCTGTACTCCCCCATTCATGCTGTTTTACTATTATACTCCCCGATGCATGACGTTTTACATCTCTACTCCCCCATTCATGCAGGTTTACCTGTCTGCTCCGCTATACATGCTACTTCACCATTTTACTCCCCCAGCCATGCCGTTTCACCTCTCTCCTCTCCAATCTTTTTGTTTTACCTCCCTTCCATCCCCACCCATAGCACTGTAGTTTTCCACCTTCCTAGTTTCTCTTTCCTCTGTTCCGTGTCTGTTTTTTTTTTCTCTCCACAGGTATCTGTCATCTCTTTTGTTATCTCATCCTCATGACCTGCACATTCTGCATTTCTTGCTCTTCACACATAACTTCTACTTATATCCACATCCCTTGTCCTTTAGTTCCTAACTTTTTCAGACAGTAGATGAATCACTAATTTTATAATTGATATATTACATGAAGGGGAATTATTTGGTATAGCATATCATTTAAATGTTTCACTAAAAGCATTAACCTGGTTAAGTATTAAGATTTCAATTCTGCCTAAAATATATCTGCTCACTACTGCATACGTTTTTCAGTTCCCACAGAGAATGTTGCCACTATCTCAGAATGTGCCAGCGTAATTGAAGGTGTGAGCAGAAGCCGAAATGCCTTGCTGAATGGGGACACCAGGAATTATGACTGGGATTCAGGTTACACCTGCCACCAGCTTGGTAGTGGTGCAATTGTGGTCCAGCTTGCCCAGCCCTATATGATAGGGTCAATCAGGTAGGAAATAATGTACAAAAGTGTCTATATGTACAAGAATGGCATGTATACATGGTGCAATTGTTTGAGAACTATGCTTCTTAAATCTTTACTGCACAAAATATTTGTTGGTACCAACATGAAGTTCAAACGCCCTTTTATGGCTTTTTATCATCTCTAGTGAAGTCATGTTTGTTTTTACTTTTTTTACTTTTTTTTGTTTAGTTCTTTACTTTATTCTCTTGTTTTCTTCCATAAGCCTTTGCATAGGCTTGGTTTGGTAGATTTTGTAAATTTTAAGGTAATGTAAAAGCATTATTTCCTATTTAAAATAGAATACACATATACTTGTTTAAATTATTTCTGCCAGAATAGGCTGAATCCTCAGACAGAGACATCAGATGAATGTCTGGCTTTAGATATCTTGGGAACAAAGGCACTGTCAGGCTAGAAATGTAGTTGTCATTTTAAGCTTATATTATGTGTTTTTCTATTTATACAACCTGAATTCTGTTTGGGGAAAATGTAAAGTGGAGGGGATTGTTTCAATAGTAAGTAGCAGAGCGCACATGAAAGTATTGAGTTAATATTCTAAATCAAACAATTTAGTACACTTTCACAAAATCTACTAGTTTAATTAAAATTTCACATAATCTTGTATAAGAATTTCAGACCTGCCAACTTTGAAAAGTAAAGGCACTTGTTTAATGTCTGGTGTTTTTGCTGAGGGAACTTTTTGTAACATTCTAATACCCTGTTCCTTTTAGAATGACTATTACTCACACTCTTGGCTATCCATATCACTACTGGTAGTATATATTGTCTGACCGCTGGGTAGAAGCACCTCCCAAAAGTATTAGGAATAAGGAGGATACGTTTTTACATATACCCTCTTCTGCTTCAGTCAGTTCTACTTATTTGAATTAAGGTAGGCTGAGCTGGGGCTCAAGCAAAAGTGGTTATTTTGCATATCCAAAAAAATAAGGTTTGACTCATCTTCGTATAACATACTCACTAGTGCAGGGCTCTATCGAACCACTGACCATTGTCAATGCATGTGACCTTGTACACGACCCCAACATACAGACTCAACCATACAATTAAGAATCCTTGGGATTTTCTAAATTGATTCATGGGCAGTGGTTGACTCTCATAGGGAATGATTTGCTGATTACTCTCTTCCATACAGCATAATCCTTTTAGGAATAGACGGTATAGTGTTGGTGGCATTTATGCATTCTGGGTTTTTTACTTTGTTTTCTGCCTAATACAATCTTGGAACCATTTTTGGTTTGTGCCTATGCTTGTCAAAACCGTTTGTCTTCACTCCAGATAGAGAGTTCTTGGCTTTGTTTGGACTGATTCAAGCTGGAAAGGGATAGGTATATGTATTTCTCTTGTTAAGTGTATCCAGTCCACGGATCATCCATTACTTGTGGGATATTCTCCTTCCCAACAGGAAGTTGCAAGAGGATCACCCACAGCAGAGCTGCTATATAGCTCCTCCCCTCACTGCCATATCCAGTCATTCTCTTGCAACTCTCAACTAAGATGGAGGTCGTAAGAGGACTGTGGTGTTTTATACTTAGTTTATTTCTTCAATCAAAAGTTTGTTATTTTTAAATGGTACCGGAGTGTACTGTTTATCTCAGGCAGTATTTAGAAGAAGAATCTGCCTGCGTTTTCTATGATCTTAGCAGAAGTAAGTAAGATCCTTTGCTGTTCTCACATATTCTGAGGAGTGAGGTAACTTCAGAGGGGGAATAGCGTGCAGGTTTTCCTGTAATAAGGTATGTGCAGTTAAAATATTTTTCT
Organism: Bombina bombina; assembly: GCF_027579735.1. Taxonomy (NCBI): domain Eukaryota; kingdom Metazoa; phylum Chordata; class Amphibia; order Anura; family Bombinatoridae; genus Bombina; species Bombina bombina. The sequence continues at coordinate 1,200,698,220 of NC_069502.1, forward strand.
AGGGATGGAATTTGCTAGAAAATGCTGCTGATACTGAAGTAATGTAAGTAAAGCCTTAAATGCAGTGATAGCGACTGGTATCAGGCTTATTAATAGAGATACATACTCTTATAAAAGTGTATTTTAAAACGTTTGCTGGCATGTTTAATCGTTTTTTACATATGTTTGGTGATAAAACTTATTGGGGCCTAGTTTTTTCCACATGGCTGGCTTGAATTTTGCCTAGAAACAGTTCCCTGAGGCTTCCCACTGTTGTAATATGATTGGGAGGGGCCTATTTTGGTGTTTTTTTTGCACAGCAAAAATTACAGACATCCAGCTTCTTCCTGCATGATCCAGGACTTCTCTGAAGGGCTCAAAAGGCTTCAAAAGTCGTATTGAAGGAGGTAAAAAGCCACAGTAGAGCTGTGGCAGTTGTTGTGACTGTTTAAAAAACGTTTCTCCAACATTGGTGTGTCCGGTCCACGGCGTCATCCTTACTTGTGGGATATCTCTTCCCCAACAGGAAATGGCAAAGAGTCCCAGCAAAGCTGGCCATATAGTCCCTCCTAGGCTCCGCCCACCCCAGTCATTCTCTTTGCCGTTGCACAGGCAACATCTCCACGGAGATGGTTAAGAGTTTTTTGGTGTTTAAATATAGTTTTTATTCTTCTATCAAGTGTTTGTTATTTTAAAATAGTGCTGGTATGTACTATTTACTCTGAAACAGAAAAGGATGAAGATTTCTGTTTGTGAGAGGAAGATGATTTTAGCAGACAGTAACTAAAATCGATTGCTGTTTCCACATAGGACTGTTGAGATGAAGTAACTTCAGTTGGGGGAAGCAGTTAGCAGACTTTTCTGCTTAAGGTATGACTAGCCATATTTCTAACAAGACGATGTAATGCTGGAAGGCTGTCATTTCCCTCATGGGGACCGGTAAGCCATTTTCTTAGTCAAACAAACAGAATAAAGGGCTTAATATGGGCTAAAAAACTGGTAGACATTTTTATGGGCTAAATCGATTACTTTATTTGGGCATTTTATTCATATTTATGCTGACAATTTGCATTTATAAACTTGGGGAACGTTTATTAAACGGCAGGCACTGTGTTAGACACCTTTTCCAGTCAGGGGGGCCTTCCTAGTTGTAGACTGAGCCTCATTTTCGCGCCATTACTGCGCAGTTGTTTTTTGAGAGCAGGGCATGCAGATGCATGTGTGAGGATCTGAAATTTGCTGGAAAAGCTTCTAGAAGGCGTCAATTGGTATCGTATTCCCCTCTGGGCTTGGTTGGGTCTCAGCAAATGCTATAGCTGGGACTGTATAGGGGTTAAATTTGTAAACGGCTCTGGTTCCGTTATTTTAAGGGTTAAAGCTCTGAAATTTGGTGTGCAATACTATTAATGCTTTAAGACACTGTGGTGAAATTTTGGTAATTCCTTCATACTTTTTCACATATTCAGTAATAAAGTGTTTTCTGTTTAAAATTTAAAGAGACAGTAACGGTTTTGTTTTAAAACGTTTTTTGTGCTTTGTTGACAAGTTTAAGCCTGTTTAACATGTCTGTACCTTCAGATAAGCTATGTTCTATATGTATGAAAGCCAATGTGTCTCCCCACTTAAATTTATGTGATAATTGTGCCATAGCGTCCAAACAAAGTAAGGACAGTACTGCCACAGATAATGAAATTGCCCAAGATGATTCCTCAGATGAGGGGAGTAAACATGATACTACATCATCTCCTACTGTGTCTACACCAGTTTTGCCCACGCAGGAGGCCCCTAGTACATCTAGTGCGCCAATGCTTTTTACCATGCAACAATTAACAGCTGTAATGGATAACTCCATAGCAAATATTTTATCCAAAATGCCTATTTATCAGAGAAAGCGCGATTGCTCTGTTTTAAACACTGAAGAGCAGGAGGGCGCTGATGATAATTGTTCTGTCATACCCTCACACCAATCTGAAGGGGCCATGAGGGAGGTTTTGTCAGATGGAGAAATTTCAGATTCAGGAAAAATTTCTCAACAAGCTGAACCTGATGTTGTGACATTTAAATTTAAATTAGAACATCTCCGCGCACTGCTTAAGGAGGTGTTATCTACTCTGGATGATTGTGACAACTTGGTCATTCCAGAGAAATTATGCAAGATGGACAAGTTCCTAGAGGTTCCGGTGCACCCAGACGCTTTTCCTATACCCAAGCGGGTGGCGGACATAGTAAATAAGGAGTGGGAGAAGCCCGGCATACCTTTTGTTCCCCCCCCCCTATATTTAAGAAATTATTTCCTATGGTCGACCCCAGAAAGGACTTATGGCAGACAGTTCCTAAGGTCGAGGGGGCAGTTTCTACTCTAAACAAACGCACTACTATTCCTATCGAAGATAGTTGTGCTTTCAAAGATCCTATGGATAAAAAATTGGAAGGTTTGCTTAAAAAGATTTTTTGTACAGCAAGGTTACCTTCTACAACCCATTTCGTGCATTGTTCCTGTCACTACAGCAGCGTGGTTCTGGTTCGAGGAACTAGAAAAGTCGCTCAGTAGAGAGACTCCATATTAGGAGGTTATGGACAGAGTTCACGCACTTAAATTGGCTAACTCTTTTATTTTAGATGCCGCTTTGCAATTAGCTAGATTAGCGGCGAAAAATTCACGGTTTGCTATCGTGGTGCGCAGAGCGCTTTGGCTAAAGTCTTGGTCAGCGGATGTGTCATCCAAGACAAAATTGCTTAACATCCCTTTCAAAGGTAAAACTCTATTTGGACCAAAATTGAAAGAGATTATTTCAGACATCACTGGGGGAAAGGGCCACGCCCTTCCACAAGATAGGCCTTTCAAGGCTAAAAATAAGTCTAATTTTCATTCCTTTCGCAATTTCAGGAACGGACCGGCCTCTAATTCTGCATCCTCTAAGCAAGAGGGTAATGCCTCACAACCCAAACCAGCCTGGAAACCGATGCAAGGCTGGAACAAGGGTAAGCAGGCCAAGAAGCCTGCCGCTGCTAACAAAACAGCATGAAGGAGTAGTCCCCGATCCGGGACCGGATCTAGTGGGGGGCAGACTCTCTCTCTTTGCTCAGGCTTGGGCAAGAGATGTTCAGGATCCCTGGCGCTAGAAATAGTTTCTCAAGGTTATCTCCTGGAATTCAAGGAACTACCCCCAAGGGGAAGGTTCCACATGTCTCACTTATCCTCAAACCAATAAAGAGACAGGCATTCTTACATTGTGTAGAAGACCTGTTAAAGATGGGAGTGATACACCCAGTTCCAATAAAGGAACAAGGAATGGGATTTTATTCCAATCTGTTCGTAGTTCCCAAAAAAGAGGGAACTTTCAGACCAATTTTGGATTTGAAGATCCTAAACAAATTTCTCAGGGTACCATCGTTCAAGATGGAAACCATTCGAACGATTCTACCCACTATCCAGGAAAGTCAATTTATGACTACCATGGATCTAAAGGATGCGTACCTACATATTCCTATCCACAAAGAACATCATCAGTTCCTAAGGTTCGCTTTTCTGGACAAGCATTACCAGTTTGTGGCCCTCCCATTGGGGTTAGCCACTGCTCCAAGGATTTTCACAAAGGTACTAGGGTCCCTTCTAGCGGTTCTAAGACCGAGGGGCATTGCAGTAGTACCTTACTTGGACGACATTCTAATACAAGCGTCGTCCCTGTCAAAAGCAAAGGCTCATACAGACATCGTTCTGGCCTTTCTCAGATCACACGGATGGAAGGTGAACATAGAAAAAAGTTCTCTGTCTCCGTCGACAAGAGTTCCCTTCTTGGGAACAATAATAGATTCCTTAGAAATGAGGATTTTTCTGACAGAGGTCAGAAAATCAAAACTTCTAAGCTCTTGTCAAGCTCTTCATTCTGTTCCTCGTCCTTCCATAGCGCAGTGCATGGAAGTAGTAGGGTTGATGGTTGCAGCAATGGACATAGTTCCTTTTGCACGAATTCATCTAAGGCCATTACAACTGTGCATGCTCAAACAGTGGAATGGGGACTATACAGACTTGTCTCCAATGATTCAAGTAGATCAGAAGACCAGAGATTCACTCCGTTGGTGGCTGACCCTGGACCATCTGTCCCAGGGAATGAGCTTCCGCAGACCAGAGTGGGTCATTGTCACGACCGACGCCAGTCTAGTGGGCTGGGGGCGCGGTCTGGGAATCCCTGAAAGCTCAGGGTCTATGGTCTCGGGAAGAGTCTCTTCTCCCGATAAACATTCTGGAACTGAGAGCGATATTCAATGCTCTCAGGGCTTGGCCTCAACTAGCAAAGGCCAGATTCATAAGGTTCCAATCAGACAACATGACGACCGTTGCGTATATCAATCATCAGGGGGGAACAAGGAGTTCCCTGGCGATGAAAGAAGTGACCAAAATAATTCAATGGGCGGAGGATCACTCCTGCCACCTGTCTGCGATCCACATCCCAGGTGTGGAAAACTGGGAGGCGGATTTTCTGAGTCGTCAGACATTCCATCCGGGGGAGTGGGAACTCCACCCGGAGATCTTTGCCCAAATAACTCAATTATGGGGTATTCCAGACATGGATCTGATGGCGTCTCGTCAGAACTTCAAGTTCCTTGCTAGCGGTCCAGATCCAGGGATCCCAAGGCGACTCTAGTAGATGCACTAGTAGCACCTTGGACCTTCAACCTAGCTTATGTATTTCCACCGTTTCCTCTCATTCCCAGGCTGGTAGCCAGGATCAATCAGGAGAGGGCCTCAGTGATCTTGATAGCTCCTGCGTGGCCACGCAGGACTTGGTATGCAGACCTGGTGAATATGTCATCGGTTCCACCATGGAAGCTACCTTTGAGACAGGACCTTCTTGTTCAGGGTCCATTCGAACATCCAAATCTGGTCTCCCTCCAGCTGACGGCTTGGAGATTGAACGCTTGATTCTATCGAAGCGTGGGTTTTCAGATTCTGTGATAGATACTCTGGTTCAGGCCAGAAAACCGGTAACTAGAAAGATTTACAATAAAATATGGAAAAGATATATCTGTTGGTGTGAATCCAAAGGATTCCCATGGAATAAGATAAAAATTCCTAAGATTCTCTCCTTTCTACAAGAAGGTTTGGAGAAAGGATTATCTGCAAGTTCTCTAAAGGGACAGATCTCTGCTTTATCTGTCTTACTACACAAAAGACTGGCAGCTGTGCCAGATGTTCAAGCATTTGTTCAGGCTCTGGTTAGGATCAAGCCTGTTTACAGACCTTTGACTCCTCCCTGGAGTCTAAATCTAGTTCTTTCAGTTCTTCAAGGGGTTCCGTTTGAACCTTTACATTCCATAGATATTAAGTTACTATCTTGGAAAGTTTTGTTTTTGGTTGCAATTTCTTCTGCTAGAAGAGTTTCAGAGTTATCTGCTCTGCAGTGTTCTCCGCCCTATCTGGTGTTCCATGCAGATAAGGTGGTTTTGCGTACTAAGCCTGGTTTTCTTCCTAAGGTTGTTTCTAACAAAAATATTAACCAGGAGATAGTTGTACCTTCTTTATGTCCGAATCCAGTTCAAAGAAGGAACGTTTGTTACACAATTTGGACGTAGTCCGTGCTCTAAAATTCTATTTAGAGGCTACAAAAGATTTCAGACAAACATCTTCCTTGTTTGTTGTTTATTCTGGTAAAAGGAGAGGTCAAAAAGCGACTTCTACCTCTCTTTCCTTTTGGCTTAAAAGCATCATCCGATTGGCTTATGAGACTGCCGGACGGCAGCCTCCTGAAAGAATCACAGCTCACTCCACTAGGGCTGTGGCTTCCACATGGGCCTTCAAGAACGAGGCTTCTTTGACCAGATATGTAAGGCAGCGACTTGGTCTTCACTGCACACTTTTGCCAAATTTTACAAATTTGATACTTTTGCTTCTTCGGAGGCTATTTTTGGGAGAAAGGTTTTGCAAGCTGTGGTGCCTTCCGTTTAGGTAACCTGATTTGCTCCCTCCCTTCATCCGTGTCCTAAAGCTTTGGTATTGGTTCCCACAAGTAAGGATGACGCCGTGGACCGGACACACCAATGTTGGAGAAAACAGAATTTATGCTTACCTGATAAATTACTTTCTCCAACGGTGTGTCCGGTCCACGGCCCGCCCTGGTTTTTTAATCAGGTCTGATGAATTATTTTCTCTAACTACAGTCACCACGGTACCATATGGTTTCTCCTATATATATTTCCTCCTGTCCGTCGGTCGAATGACTGGGGTGGGCGGAGCCTAGGAGGGACTATATGGCCAGCTTTGCTGGGACTCTTTGCCATTTCCTGTTGGGGAAGAGATATCCCACAAGTAAGGATGACACCATGGACCGGACACACCGTTGGAGAAAGTAATTTATCAGGTAAGCATAAATTCTGTTTTTTGTCATTTGTTATTCCGTTTTTGGTATTAAGGGGTTAATCATCCATTTGCAAGTTGGTGCAATGCTCTGCTAACTTATTACATACACTGTAAAAATTTCGTTAGTGTAACTGCATTTTTTCACTGTTATTTCAAAATTTGGGAAAATTTGTGTTTCTTAAAGGCGCAGTAACGTTTTTTATATTGCTTGTAAACTTGTTTTGAAGTGTTTTCCAAGCTTGCTAGTCTCATTGCTAGTCTGTTTAAACATGTCTGACACAGAGGAGCTTAAACTTGGTTCTTAAAGTTCTTCAGGGAGTTCCGTTTGAACCCCTTCATTCCATTGATATTAAACTTTTATCTTGGAAAGTTCTGTTTTTGATGGCTATTTCCTCGGCTCGAAGAGTCTCTGAGTTATCTGCCTTACATTGTGATTCTCCTTATCTGATTTTCCATTCAGACAAGGTAGTTCTGCGTACCAAACCTGGGTTTTTACCTAAGGTGGTTTCTAACAGGAATATCAATCAAGAGATTGTTGTTCCATCATTGTGTCCTAATCCTTCTTCAAAGAAGGAACGTCTTTTGCATAATCTGGACGTAGTCCGTGCCTTGAAGTTTTACTTACAGGCTACTAAAGATTTTTGTCAAACATCTGCCCTGTTTGTCGTTTACTCTGGACAGAGGAGAGGTCAAAAAGCTTCGGCAACCTCTCTCTCCTTTTGGCTTCGGAGCATAATACGCTTTGCCTATGAGACTGCTGGACAGCAGCCCCCTGAAAAGATTACAGCTCATTCTACTAGAGCTGTGGCTTCCACCTGGGCCTTTAAAAATGAGGCCTCTGTTGAACAGATTTGCAAGGCTGCGACTTGGTCTTCGCTTCACACCTTTTCAAAATTTACAAATTTGACACTTTTGCTTCTTCGGAGGCTGTTTTTGGAGAAAGTTCTACAGGCAGTGGTTCCTTCCGTTTAAGTTCCTGCCTTGTCCCTCCCATCATCCGTGTACTTTAGCTTTGGTATTGGTAGCCCAAAAGTAATGGATGATCCGTGGACTGGATACACTTAACAAGAGAAAACATAATTTATGCTTACCTGATAAATTTATTTCTCTTGTAGTGTATCCAGTCCACTGCCCCGCCCTGTCCTTTAAGGCAGGTCTAAATTTTAATTAAACTACAGTCACCACTGCACCCTATGGTTTCTCCTTTCTCGTCTTGTTTCGGTCGAATGACTGGATATGGCAGTGAGGGGAGGAGCTATATAGCAGCTCTGCTGTGGGTGATCCTCTTGCAACTTCCTGTTGGGAAGGAGAATATCCCACAAGTAATGGATGATCCGTGGACTGGATACACTACAAGATAAATAAATTTATCAGGTAAGCATAAATTATGTTTTTAACCTTTTTCTAAAGCTTCTATAAGTTTCTGTCTATTGCAGTCATAAGTGTTAATATAAGGACTACTACTAATATGGTTCTAAATAAGGTGTGAAGAAATTAACATATGAGTAATTATTTTTTTCTTCATAAATGGAAAGAGTCCACAGCTGCATTCATTAATTTTGGGAATTCAGAACCTGGCCACCAGGAGGAGGCAAAGACACCCCAGCCAAAGGCTTAAATACCCCTCCCACTTCCCTCATCCCACAGTCATTCTCCCAGGAGGTTGGCAATGAAGTGTCAGACATTTTGATAGTCTCTTATGGAGGGTAGTACTCTTCGGCATGGGACTGAAGTTTTAAGTAGTCCTGTCAGTCTCTCAGTGAGAGCATGGTGAAAGTTAGAGTCCGGAGATGCAGGGAGATTTTCTACGAAACCATCCCGACTCATATTAACAGCTCCACAAGCAATCAGCATTGACGAGTTTTGCTGCCTGCATCTTCTCTCAAGTCCATGGCAGAGACGAAGCTACTATCTGTCACACTTGAAGGGCCATGTTCCTGTTCCACGGCCTAGATTCCGGTAATACCGTTTCATTTTACATTCGTCATGATTGTATTGTAATACTAATGTTTTCCCGAGAGAGTACCACCTTTCGGGACTAACTATTACTCAGGGTCTCAGTAAGGCTCCTTTGTGTCTTGGAATCAAGGGTTAATATCTCCTGAGGGAGTTATTGAACAGGGTGTTTTTTAATCCTGTTTGTTATGTGATTCAACCTGCTTATGTGTAGTGTTACTTAGGCCTAATGGCTTGAGGAACATAACGGCCTTAGGAAATTACATGGCCTTTACGATCAGGCGCACTTCTTCTGGACTGTACGGTTCACCTGGTGACCGGGCGTGTTTATGTTTTGGCTCTCCATTTCCGCATTCCTGACCGTGTAGCGACGGAAAAATTCTGGTCCCGCTGGTGTCTGGTTCATAGGAGGTGGTGAGTACCCCAACCATTGGGGGGGGGGGGGGTTAGGTGCTGTTTACTTTTCTCCAACATAGGTGTGTCCGGTCCACGGCGTCATCCTTACTTGTGGGATATTCTCTTCCCCAACAGGAAATGGCAAAGAGCCCAGCAAAGCTGGTCATATGATCCCTCCTAGGCTCCGCCTACCCCAGTCATTCTCTTTGCCGTTGCACAGGCAACATCTCCACGGAGATGGCTAAGAGTTTTTGGTGTTTAAATGTAGTTTTTATTCTTCAATCAAGTGTTTGTTATTTTAAAATAGTGCTGGTATGTACTATTTACTCTGAAACAGAAAAGAGAAGAAGATTTCTGTTTGTGAGAGGAAGATGATTTTAGCAAACGTTACTAAAATCGATTGCTGTTTCCACACAGGACTGTTGAGATGAAGTAACTTCAGTTGGGGGAAGCAGTTGGCAGACTTTTCTGCCTGAGGTATGATGGCCACATTTCTAACACGACTTGGTAATGCTGGAAGGCTGTCATTTTCCCTATGGGGAAGCCATTTTCTTAGATTAAGTATGAGAATAAAGGCTTTATATAGGGCTTAAAAAACTGGTAGACATTTTTCTGGGCTAAAACGATTACTTGCTAAGCATATTTGACAGATTATAGCGCTTTATAATTATTATAATCTTGGGGATTGTTGTTAAAAAACGGCAGGCACTGTATGAACACCTTTTTCAGATGGGGGCCTTTCTCTAGTCATAGGCAGAGCCTCATTTTCGCGCCACTAATGCGCAGTTGTTTTTGGAAGGCAAGGCATGCAGATGCATGTGTGAGGAGCTAAGATACACTGAAAAAGCTTACAGAAGGCGTCATTTGGTATCGTATTCCCCTCTGGGCTTGGTTGGGTCTCAGCAAAGCAGATTCCTGGGACTGTAAAGGGGTTAAATGTAAAAACGGCTCCGGTTCCGTTATTTTAAGGGTTAAAGCTTTCAAATTTGGTGTGCAATACTTTTAAGGCTTTAAGACACTGTGGTGAAATTTTGGTGAATTTTGATCAATTGCTTCATACTTTTTCGCATATTCAGTAATAAAGTGTGTTCTGTTTAAAATTTAAAGTGACAGTAACGGTTTTATTTTAAAACGTTTTTTGTGCTTTGTTGACAAGTTTAAGCCTGTTTAACATGTCTGAGCCATCAGATAAACGATGTTCTATATGTATGAAAGCCAATGTGTCTCCCCATTTAAATATATGTGATAATTGTGACATGGTGTCCAAACAAAGTAGGGACAATGATGCCACAGATAATAATAGTGCCCAAGATGATTCTTCAGATGAGGGGAGTAAGCATGGTACTGCATCACCCCCTTCTGTGTCTACACCAGTTTTGCTCACACAAGAGGCCCCTAGTACATCTAGTGCGCCAATACTTATTACTATGCAACAATTAACGGCTGTTATGGATAATTCTATTGCAAATATTTATCTAAAATGCCTACTTATCAAAGAAAACGCGATTGCTCTGTTTTAAACACTGAAGAGCAAGAGGACGCTGATGATAACGCTTCTGACATACCCTCACACCAATCTGAAGGGGCCAGGAGGGAGGTTTTGTCTGAGGGAGAAATTTCAGATTCAGGGAAAATTTCTCAACAAGCTGAACCTGATGTTGTAACATTTAAATTTAAATTAGAACATCTCCGCGCACCTGCTTAAGGAGGTATTATCTACTCTGGATGATTGTGACAATTTGGTCATTCCAGAGAAATTATGTAAGATGGATAAGTTCCTAGAGGTTCCGGTGCCCCCCGATGTTTTTCCTATACCCAAGCGGGTGGCGGATATAGTAAACAAGGAATGGGAAAGGCCCGGCATACCTTTTGTGTGCCTCCCCCTATATTTAAGAAATTATTTCCTATAGTCGACCCCAGAAAGGACTTATGGCAGACAGTCCTAAGGTCGAGGGGGGCGGTCTCTACTCTAAACAAACGCACTACTATTCCCATAGAAGATAGTTGTGCTTTTAAAGATCCTATGGATAAAAAATTAGAGGGTTTGCTTAAAAAAATGTTTGTTCAGCAAGGTTACCTTCTCAACCAATTTCATGCATTGTTCCTGTCACTACGGCAGCGTGTTTCTGGTTCGAAGAACTAGAAAAGTCGCTCGATAAAGAATCTTCGTATGAGGAGATTATGGGCAGAGTTCATGCACTTAAATTGGCTAACTCTTTTATTCTAGATGCCGCTTTGCAATTAGCGAGATTAGCGGCGAAAAATTCAGGTTTTGCTATCGTGGCGCGCAGAGCGCTCTGGCTGAAGTCTTGGTCAGCGGATGTGTCTTCGAAGACAAAATTACTTAACATCCCTTTTCAAGGGCAAAACACTGTTTGGGCCTGATTTGAAAGAGATTATTTCAGACATCACCGGAGGAAAGGGCCACGCCCTTCCTCAGGATAGGTCTTTTAAGGCTAGAAATAAGCCTAATTTTCGTCCCTTTCGCAGAAACGGACCAGCCTCTACTTCTACATCCTCTAAGCAAGAGGGTAATACTTCTCAACCCAAACCAGCCTGGAGACCGATGCAAGGCTGGAACAAGGGTAAGCAGGCCAAGAAGCCTGCCACTGCTACCAAAAACAGCATGAAGGGATGGCCCCCGATCCGGGACCAGGATCTGGTGGGGGGCAGACTTTCTCTCTTTGCTCAGGCCTGGGCAAGAGATGTTTCAGGATCCTTGGGCACTAGAAATAGTTTCTCAAGGTTATCTCCTGGAATTCAAGGAACTACCCCCAAGGGGAAGGTTCCACAGGTCTCAATTATCTTCAAACCAAATAAAAAGACAGGCATTCTTACATTGTGTAGAAGACCTGTTAAGGATGGGAGTAATTCATCCAGTTCCAATAAGAGAACAAGGGATGGGGGTTTTACTCAACCTGTTCATAGTTCCCAAAAAAGAGGGAACGTTCAGACCAATTCTAGATCTCAAGATCCTAAACAAATTTCTCAGGGTCCCATCGTTCAAAATGGAAACCATTCGAACGATCCTTCCTACCATCCAGGAAGGTCAATTCATGACTACGGTGGATTTAAAGGATGTGTACCTCCATATTCCCATCCACAAGGAACATCATCAGTTCCTAAGGTTCGCTTTTCTGGACAAGCATTACCAGTTTGTGGCACTTCCATTCGGATTAGCCACTGCTCCGAGAATTTCACAAAGGTACTAGGGTCCCTTCTAGCGGTTCTAAGACCAAGGGGCATTGCAGTAGTACCGTACTTGGACGACATCCTGATTCAAGCGTCGTCTCTGTCAAAGGCAAAGGCTCATACGGACATCGTCCTAGCCTTTCTCAGATCTCACGGATGGAAAGTAAACATAGAAAAAAGTTCTCTTTCCCCGTCAACAAGAGTTCCCTTCTTGGGAACAATAATAGACTCCTTAGAAATGAGAATTTTTCTGACAGAGATCAGAAAATCAAAACTTCTAAGCTCTTGTCAAGTTCTTCATTCTGTTCTTCGTCCTTCCATAGCGCAGTGCATGGAAGTAATAGGGATTGATGGTTTGCAGCAATGGACATAGTTCCTTTTGCACGAATTCATCTAAGACCATTACAACTGTGCATGCTCAGACAGTGGAATGGGGATTATATAGACTTGTCTCCGACGATTCAAGTAGATCAAAGGACCAGAGATTCACTCCGTTGGTGGCTGATCCTGGACAATCTGTCACAGGGAATGAGCTTCCGCAGACCAGAGTGGGTCATTGTCACGACCGACGCCAGTCTGGTGGGCTGGGGGCGCGGTCTGGGAACCCCTGAAAGCTCAGGGTCTATGGTCTCGGAAGAATCTCTTCTCGCCGATAAACAGTCTTGAACTGAGAGCGATATTCAATGCTCTCAAAGCTTGGCCTCATCTAGCAAAGGCCAAATTCATAAGGTTTCAATCAGACAACATGACGACAGTTGCTTATATCAACCATCAGGGGGGAACAAGGAGTTCCCTGGCGATGGAGGAAGTGACCAAGATAATTCAATGGGCAGAGGATCACTCCTGCCACTTGTCTGCAATCCACATCCCAGGAGTGGAAAATTGGGAAGCGGATTTTCTGAGTCGTCAGACATTCCATCCGGGGGAGTGGGAACTCCACCCGGAAATCTTTGCCCAAATAACTCAATTATGGGGCATTCCAGACATGGATCTGATGGCGTCTCGCCAGAACTTCAAGGCTTCTTGTTACGGGTCCAGATCCAGGGATCCCAAGGCGACTCTAGTAGATGCACTAGTAGCACCTTGGACCTTCAACCTAGCTTATGTTTTCCCACCGTTTCCTCTCATTCCCAGGCTGGTAGCCAGGATCAACCAGGAGAGGGCTTCGGTGATCTTGATAGGCTCCTGCGTGGCCACGCAGGACTTGGTATGCAGACCTGGTGAATATGTCATCGGCTCCACCATGGAAGCTACCTTTGAGACAGGGACCTTCTTGTTCAAGGTCCATTCGAACATCCGAATCTGGTTTCTCTCCAACTGACTGCTTGGAGATTGAACGCTTGATTTTATCAAAGCATGGGTTTTCAGATTCTGTAATAGATACTCTTATTCAGGCTAGAAAGCCTGTAACTAGAAAGATTTACCATAAGATATGGAAAAAATATATCTATTGGTGTGAATCTAAAGGATTCCCATGGAACAAGATAAAAATTCTTAGGATTTTATCCTTTCTACAAGAGGGTTTGGAGAAGGGGATTATCTGCAAGTTCTCTGAAGGGACAGATTTCTGCGTTATCTGTTTTACTTCACAAAAGGCTGGCAGCTGTGCCAGACGTTCAGGGCGTTTGTTCAGGCTCTGGTTAGAATGAAGCCTGTTTACAGACCTTTGACTCCTCCGTGGAGTCTCAATCTAGTTCTTTCAGTTCTTCAAGGGGTTCCGTTTGAACCCTTACTTTCCGTAGATATTAAGTTATTATCTTGGAAAGTTTTGTTTTGGTTGCAATTTCTTCTGCTAGAAGAGTTTCAGGAGTTATCTGCTCTGCAGTGTTCTCCACCCTATCTGGTGTTCCATGCAGATAAGGTGGTTTTGCGTACTAAGCCTGGTTTTCTTCCGAAAGTTGTTTCCAACAAGAATATTAACCAGGAGATAGTTGTACCTTCTTTGTGCCCGGAATCCAGTTTCAAAGAAGGAACGTTTGTTGCACAATTTTGTGCTCTAAAATTCTATTTAGAGGCCACTAAAGATTTCAGACAAACTTCTTCTTTGTTTGTTGTTTATTCTGGTAAAAGGAGAGGTCAAAAAGCAACTTCTACCTCTCTTTCTTTTTGGCTTAAAAGCATTATCCGTTTGGCTTATGAGACTGCCGGACGGCAGCCTCCTGAAAGAATCACAGCTCACTCCACTAGGGCTGTGGCTTCCACATGGGCCTTCAAGAACGAAGCTTCTGTTGACCAGATATGTAAGGCAGCGACTTGGTCTTCACTGCACACTTTTGCCAAGTTTTACAAATTTGATACTTTTGCTTCTTCAGAGGCTATTTTTGGGAGAAAGGTTTTGCAAGCCGTGGTGCCTTCCATTTAGGTGACCTGATTTGCTCCCTCCCTTCATCCGTGTCCTAAAGCTTTGGTATTGGTTCCCACAAGTAAGGATGACGCCGTGGACCGGACACACCTATGTTGGAGAAAACAGAATTTATGCTTACCTGATAAATTACTTTCTCCAACGGTGTGTCGGGCCCACGGCCCGCCCTGGTTTTTTTAATCAGGTCTGATGAATTATTTTCTCTAACTACAGTCACCACGGTATCATATGGTTTCTCCTATGCATATTTCCTCCTGTACGTCGGTCGAATGACTGGGGTAGGCGGAGCCTAGGAGGGATCATATGACCAGCTTTGCTGGGCTCTTTGCCATTTCCTGTTGGGGAAGAGAATGTCCCACAAGTAAGGATGACGCCGTGGACCGGACACACCGTTGGAGAAAGTAATTTATCAGGTAAGCATAAATTCTGTTTTTCTAATTTGGTCAGTTTTTTTGTATCCAATACCCGGCTGTGGAGGATTCTGATATTGTGGAGACGGAAGTCTCTAGTTCAGATTCTGCTTCTTGTAACGAATTGGCCCAGATGATACAGGCCTATCAGTTATGTTCCGAATGCCGTTTTAGAGTGCTCAATTCCTCGCGATCGGGGAATAAATGGGGCGTTGAGCCGTACGCCTCTGGGGGTTCTGTCCTTCGAGTGGCGAGTTCCCTACCACTATCTTTTACTATGCATGCAGGTAACCCAGATTTTGCTTATCATTCTCTGGAAGGTGACTTGTTCCCTCCGGAGGTTATGGCACGGTTCCGCATGTCCATAATTATAGCGCATCTGCAACTCCCAAAAGTATGCTTATGATATTGTATGTGTTCTGTTAACCTGGGCTCCTCAGGCATGGGGTGGCCTGGTCCTGTTCAGCTCTCCGGGGGAACGACTGTCCTTGATGCTTCAGGGGGTTAACCTTCAGGGCCAGGGTGGTCTTTTGCTCCGGCGAAGGTATGCTGTGCCTTTCGTTATAGACTGGTGCGCTTTCGTGTCCTTCTGAGGCATGTTTTGGTGTTGTTGGAGGATCCCATCCTTAATGGACCTGGGAATTCTCAGTCTTCTCTTTCGAATGGCTTGCAGAATTAGATATGAGGATGACATAATCTTTTCTCCTGTTTAGTGTAGTCAGTCCACGGGTCATCATTACTTATGGGATATTAACTCCTCCCCAACAGGAAGTGCAAGAGGATCACCCAAGCAGAGCTGCTATATAGCTCCTCCCCTCTACGTCACACCCAGTCATTCTCTTGCACCCAACTAATAGATAGGATGTGTGAGAGGACTGTGGTGATTAAACTTAGTTTTTTATATCTTCAATCAAAAGTTTGTTATTTTAAACGGCACCGGAGTGTGTTGTTTCCTTCTCAGGCAGAATTTGAAGAAGAATCTACCTGAGTTTTTTGTATATGATCTTAGCGGACGTAACTAAGATCCGTTTGCTGTTCTCGGCCATTCTGAGGAATAAGGTAACTTCAGATCAGGGGACAGCGGGCAGGTTCACCTGCAAAGAGGTATGTTGCAGTATATTATTTTCTAAGGAATGGAATTGACTGAGAAAATACTGCTAATACCGATATAATGTAAGTACAGCCTTAAATGCAGTAGTAGCAACTGGTATCAGGCTGATATGTATATATGTTTACACTTAAGTATTTCTGGGGAATGCACTTCTCTGGGAAAATACTGTATGCATATAACTTTTAGGCCTAACTTGCAGTGTGAGGACTAGCAGCAGGCTTTTTAATGACATTTCATATATTAGATTTTAAACGTTTACTGGCAATGTTAAATCGTTTAATTATCTGAGGTACTTGGTGAAAATTGTTTTGGGCTTTATTTTCCACATGGCTGTCGTTTGTTTTAAATTAAAACAGTTACTGAGCTTCCTCACTGTGTGTAGTGTGAGTGGGAGGGGCCTATTTTGGCGCTTTACTACGCATCAGAAATTCAGTCACAGTCTGTCTTTTTCCTCCCTGCATGATCCAGGACGTCTCCACAGAGCTCAGGGGTCTTCAAAACTAGTTTTGAGGGAGGTAATCACTCACAGCAGACCTGTGAGACTGTGCTTGACTGTGATAAAAACGCTTATATTTTCAATTGTTATACGTTTTTTTCTGATATTAAGGGTTAATCATCCATTGCTAATGAGTGCAATCCTTTGCTAAATTTGGTTTCTATAACTAATCCGGTTCATTGTTATTCAACTGTGACAGTTTTTTTGTGTGCTTCTTAAAGGCACAGTAACGTTTTTACATATTGCTTGTAAATTTAGTTGAAAAGTATTTCCAAGCTTGCTAGTCTAATTGCTAGTTTGTTTAAACATGTCTGACACAGAGGAATCTCTTTGTGCAATATGTTCAAAAGCCAAGGTGGAGCCCAATAGAAATTTATGTACTAATTGCATTGATGCTACTTTAAATAAAAGTCAATCTGTACATGTTAAGCAACATTCACCAGACAACGAGGGGGAAGTTATGCCGACTAACTTGCCTCACGTGTCAGTACCTGCATCTCCCGCTCAGGAGGTGCGTGATATTGTAACGCCAAGTACATCAGGGCGGCCATTACAAATCACTTTACAAGACATGGCTAATGTTATGACTGAAGTTTTGTCCTAAATTGCCAGAACTTAGAGGTAAACGAGATCACTCTGGGATGAGAACAGAGTATACTGATAATGCTAGGGCCATGTCTGATACTGCGTCACAATTTGCAGAGCATGAGGACGGAGAGCTTCATTCTGCGGGTGACGGATATGATCCAAATAAATTGGATTCAGACATTTCAAATTTTAAGTTTAAGCTGGAAAACCTCCGTGTATTGCTAGGGGAGTTGTTAGCGGCTCTGAATGATTGTAACACAGTTGCAATCCCAGAGAAAATGTGTAGGTTGGATAAATATTTTGCAATACCGACGAGTACTGACGTTTTTCCTATACCTAAGAGACTTACTGAAATTATTTCTAAGGAGTGGGACAGACCCGGTGTGCCTTTCTCACCCCCTCCTATATTCAGAAAAATGTTTCCAATAGACGCCACCACACGGGACTTATGGCAAACGGTCCCTAAGGTGGAAGAGACCCTTGACTCAGCGACATTAGATGAGATTTCACTTAAGCTTAAAACCCTTAAGCTAGCTAATTCATTTATTTCATTTATTTCTGATGCCATAGTACATTTTAACTAAACTTACGGCTAAGAATTCCGAATTCGCCATTCAGGCAAGCAGAGCGCTGTGGCTAAAATCCTGGTCAGCCTGATGTTAACTTCTAAATCGAAACTACTTAACATACCTTTCAAGGGGCAGACTTTATTCGGGCCCGGTTTGAAAGAAATTATCGCTGATATTACGGGAGGTAAAGGCCATGCCCTGCCTCAAGACAGAGCCAAACCCAGGGCTAGACAGTCTAATTTTCGTGCCTTTCGTAACTTCAAAGCAGGAGCAGCTTCAACTTCCTCTGCTCCAAAACAGGAAGGAGCTGTTGCTCGCTACAGACAAGGCTGGAAACCTAACCAGGCCTGGAACAAGGGCAAGCAGGCCAGAAAACCTGCTGCTGCCCCTAAGACAAGCATGAAGTGAGGGGCCCCCGATCCGGTAACGGATCTAGTGGGGGGCAGACTCTCTCTCTTCGCGCAGGCTTGGGCAAGAGATGTCCAGGATCCCTGGGCGTTGGAGATCATATCTCAGGGATATCTTCTGGACTTCAAAGCTTCTCCTCCACAAGGGAGATTTCACCTTTCAAGGTTGTCAACAAACCAGATAAAGAAAGAGGCGTTTCTACGCTGTGTACAAGACCTTTTACTAATGGGAGTGATCCATCCAGTTCCTGCGGTCGGAACACCGGACAAGGGTTTTACTCAAATCTGTTTGTGGTTCCCAAAAAAGAGGGAACCTTCAGACCAATATTGGATTTAAAGATCCTAAACAAATTCCTAAGAGTTCCATCATTAAAGATGGAAACTATTCGGGACAATCTTACCCATGATCCAAAGAGGTCAGTACATGACCACAGTGGATTTAAAGGATGCTTACCTTCACATACCGATTCACAGAGAACATTTCCGGTATCTAAGGTTTGCCTTCCTAGACAAGCATTACCAGTTTGTAGCTCTTCCCTTCGGGTTGGCTACGGCCCCAAGAATCTTTACAAAGGTTCTGGGCTCTCTTCTGGCGGGTACTAAGGACCGCAAGGAATTTCGGTAGCTCCATACCTAGACGACATTCTGATACAAGCGTCAAGCTTTCAAACTGCCAAGTCTCATACAGAGTTAGTACTGGGCATTTCTAAGGTCGCATGGGTGGAAAGTAAACGAGGAGAAGAGTTCTCTCTTACCACTCACAAGAGTTCCCTTCTTGGGGACTCTTATAGATTCTGTAGAAATGAAAATTTACCTGACAGAGGACAGGTTAACAAAGCTTCAAAATGCTTGCCGTGCCCTTCATTCCATTCAACAACCCGTCCAGTGGCTCGATGCATGGAGGTAATCGGCTTAATGGTAGCGGCAATGGACATAGTTCCTTTTGCACGCCTGCACCTCAGACCGCTGCAATTGTGCATGCTAAGTCAGTGAATGGGGATTACTCAGATTTGTCCCCTACGCTGAATCTGGATCAGAGAGACCAGAAATTCTCTTCTATGGTGGCTTTCTCGGCCACATCTGTCCAGGCGGATGCCCTTCAGCAGGCCAGACTGGACAATTGTAACTACAGACCGCCAGCCTACTAGGTTGGGGCGCTGTCTGGAATTCCCTGAAGGCTCAGGGATCATGGACTCAAGAGGAGAGTCTCCTTCCAATAACATTCTGGAATTGAGAGCAGTTCTCAATGCCCTTCTGGCTTGGCCTCAGTTAGCAACTCTGAGGTTCATCAGGTTTCAGTCGGACAACATCACGACTGTGGCTTACAACAACCATCAGGGAGGGACAAGAAGTTCCTTAGCGATGATGGAAGTATCAAAGATAATTCGCTGGGCAGAGTCTCACATCTTGCCACCTGTCAGCGATCCACATCCCAGGAGTGGACAACTGGGAGGCGGATTTCCTAAGTCGCCAGACTTTTCATCCGGGGGAGTGGGAACTTCATCCGGAGGTCTTTGCCCAAATACTTTGACGTTGGGGCAAACCAGATATGGATCTCATGGCGTCTCGCCGGAACGCCAAGCTTCCTCGTTACGGGTCCAGGTCCAGGGACCTGGGAGCGGTCCTGATAGATCCCTTGACAGCACCTTGGACCTTCAGGATGGCTTATGTGTTTCCACCCTTCCCGATGCTTCCTCGTTTGATTGCCAGGATCAAACAGGAGAAAGCATCAGTGATTCTAATAGCGCGCTGCGTGGCCACGCAGGACCTGGTATGCAGATCTAGTGGACATGTCATCCTGTCCACCTTGGTCTCTGCCTCTGAGACAGGACCTTCTAATTCAGGGTCCTTTCAAACATCAAAATCTAATTTCTCTGAAGCTGACTGCATGGAAATTGAACGCTTAATTTTATCAAAGCGTGGATTTTCGGAGCCAGTAATTGATACCTTAATACAGGCTAGGAAACCTGTTACCAGGAAAATTTACCATAAGATATGGCGTAAAATACTTACACTGGTGCGAATCCAAGGGTTACTCATGGAGTAAGGTTAGGATTCCTAGGATATTGTCTTTTCTACAAGAAGGTTTAGAATAGGGTTTATCTGCAAGTTCTTTAAAGGGACAGATCTCAGCTCTATCCATCCTTCTACACAAACGTCTGTCAGAAGTTCCAGACGTTCAGGCTTTTTGTCAGGCTTTGGCTAGAATTAAGCCTGTGTTTAAGACTGTAGCTCCACCGTGGAGCTTAAACTTAGTTCTTAACGTTTTTACAGGGTGTTCCGTTTGAACCCCTTCACTCCATTGATATCAAGCTGTTATCTTGGAAAGTTCTGTTTTTAATGGCTATTTCCTTGGCTCGTAGAGTCTCTGAATTATCAGCCTTACATTGTGATTCTCCGTATCTGATTTTTCATTCAGATAAGGTAGTTCTGCGTACTAAACCTGGGTTCTTACCTAAGGTAGTCACTAACAAGAATATCAATCAAGAGATTGTTGTTCCATCATTGTGTCCTAACCCTTCTTCAAAGAAGGAACGACTTCTGCACAATCTAGATGTAGTCCGTGCCCTGAAATTTTATTTACAGGCAACTAAAGATTTTCGACAAACTTCTTCCCTGTTTGTCGTTTATTCTGGACAGAGGAGAGGTCAAAAAGCATCTGCTACCTCTCTATCCTTTTGGCTTCGTAGCATAATACACTTGGCCTATGAGACTGCTGGACAGCAACCTCCTGAAAGGATTACAGCTCATTCTACTAGAGCTGTGGCTTCCACTTGGGCCTTTAAGAACGAGGCCTCTGTTGAACAGATTTGCAAGGCTGCAACTTGGTCTTCTCTTCATACTTTTTCCAAATTTTACAAATTTGACACTTTTGCTTCTTCAGAGGCTGTTTTTGGGAGAAAGGTTCTTCAGGCAGTGGTTCCTTCCGTATAGAGATCCTGCCTGTCCCTCCCGTCATCCGTGTACTTAGCTTTGGTATTGGTATCCCATAAGTAATGATGACCCGTGGACTGACTACACTAAACAGGAGAAAACATAATTTATGCTTACCTGATAAATTCCTTTCTCCTGTAGTGTAGTCAGTCCACGGCCCGCCCCTGTTTTTTAAGGCAGGTCTAAATTTTTAAATTATACTCCAGTCACCACTGCACCCTATAGTTTCTCCTTTCTCGTTTGGTTCTCGGTCGAATGACTGGGTGTGACGTAGAGGGGAGGAGCTATTATAGCAGCTCTGCTTGGGTGATCCTCTTGCACTTCCTGTTGGGGAGGAGTTAATATCCCATAAGTAATGATGACCCGTGGACTGACTACACTACAGGAGAAAGGAATTTATCAGGTAAGCATAAATTATGTTTTTATAGTTTTGTTTCTTGAGTATCCCTTTCAGTTATGAGCTTGGAAGAACAGGATCCTTGTGTGTCTGTTCTTCTTGGGCTGATAGCCTACGGGTTGCTTTAGCCTTTATTTTAATCCGGTTAGGATGATTTTTTATTTGGTTTGAGCTCAGGTTTATTATATATTTCCTTCGGGAATTTTTTGTCTGGAATTGATACTCGCAATTTTGATCGCAGTGTTTACTTCTACAGAAGTTTGTTCTGGTGTGTGGACATGTTTAGTCCTATGTTTGTCGTTTATCCCTCCATTTTGGGATAGTGACTATATGCAGCCTTGACAGTGATGACCCTTGGTTTCATGCTAGTCCTGATTGGGTTCAGAGCCTTCTGTCTTGCGGCCTTTTTCAGACAAGTGCACCTGTTCTGCCGGCTGGTCTAGTTAGGGCGCTGAGGTGCTTCACATTAATATTTGTGTTTATTTCTTGTTTTTATTTTACAAGTTTTAGCTAAGCATTCTTAGAGGACCTAAGGGTCACTGAGGCATGGGGGATTGGTTCAGTCCTTATTTGATTTTCAGACTGGTCGACTGGGACTCGAGGTTACACTGCGACACACTCAGTTGTTTCCGTAATTTCGTCGGAAATTAGAGTGTTTCCTTCTCCATGTGGATTGGAGGTTTGGAGGTCTTAGGGCCTCCTTGCCACCGGTTCCTGGTGGTTTTGCCCTTCAGAGGCTCTTTGGAATTGTTCTTTTTTGGTCTTGTTCCTTTTTGAAGTTCTCCTCCTTCGCGTCGAGATTTCTATACTTTGTCCGTTTCTCCTTAGCGGTTGTGACCGCCTTATGTGGAGGGCCGCGTGGCTTTTTCCTACTTCGGGAGTTAGTTGTTTCCTTATTAGGGATGTTAGGCTGTGTTGTCTCCTTCTCCGAGCTTCGCTTAGAGGTTTTTTTCTACTGGGGTTTGTAATGCTCTGCATTCCTTTTCCTTGGGTGTGGTCCTCTGGTTACGTACCCTGAGGAAGATATGGAGACTAGCCTTTGTTCTACGCGCTCTTCGGGTGACTTTGTCCTCAATGTTCTCCCTTGATTTCTAGAGTATTGCTGCGCTTCTATCATGCCCAAGCTCCTTTTTGGAGTGTCGGACTCCTGCAAGGGGTGTTCTCTTCCATTTGTGTTGGGACTTATGAGTGAGTCTTGTTCCCGTTCTCCGGGTTAATACGGTTAACTGTGAGGTCTGATTCCTTCAGACGGGGTATTTGTGTTCCCTGGGGTGTTGTTTTGTTTTAAACTGTCAGGGTACCTGTAAATAACATGAAATAAGCTACAGATCTATCAGATATTTGATATTTCATTTTGTAGCTAAAAAACCAGTATGAGATGGTTTTCACTGTGTGTAAATCAGCCCCCACTTCTTTTGATACACAAATTGCAGCACAGGCCTGTGTCCCAATTCATCAAAAGAAATTGTTTCAAAGTAATCTTAGAGGAGACATTTGGTCTATTTAAACTTAAACAGTCACTTCAAAGAAAGACAGATTGTTTCAAAAAGATTGTATAGCTGTATATTCCAGGTCTTAGATCAGACATAAGATACGCTTGTCCTAATTAAGATAGCATTTAAGTTATTTCAAAGGGAAGACATCTGTCTCATTGCCTGGATTACAAGAATCCCTAGAGTGACAGAGACAGTGTCTGGAACTTTCGTTGAAGCTTAATGGGATGCAAAGACTAATTATAACTGCTGATGTTTGAATATACGAAGCTCAGACATACGTCTGGGGAGGATAAAACACAGCAAAAGCACATGGCTTGCATTATAACTTTAAATTTCACTGTTTAAAATACAACTTGCATTTAGATTTCAGTAAAACATACCTCAGACTGTATTATATATGGACATGGGAAATATAATTCAGATTTGTAATAGGTTAAATAACATTGTAATAATCCGTTTTTTTTAAATATATATAACATATTGTTTTTCTATCTTCCAGATGGGCTAAAAGATGATAAATACAGGGTTGCCTGCATGGAATGACCTAAGTCATGTCATGGTTATGCACTAAATGTTTATGAAACTTTAAATACATCTCTTAAAAATATAATAAGATGAATGTATAGTAATTACTTTGATGTAATATGATGTTAAAAACATACTGTGTTTGATATTGGAGTAATCAGAAAATTGACATGATGATATTCTGTCTGGAATTCAGGTTGTAAGTGATTGATGCAAGAGTTTATGGTGGTTTAAATAATCATTTTTTTTATAAGGATATTTGGAATGTAGCAGTGAGTAATGGTGGGACTGTATTTTGTTGGTTGTCTGCTGCCCCCTAGGGGATTTGAATATGAACAGCCAAATGATTTTTCTATTGGGACACAAACAGAGCCAGTGAGGGGGGGCGTCCCTCAGGGATGAGCCAATGAGAAGGGGAAAAGCATCCGTGGGCGTAACCGAAAAAGAATACCAATGATTCTATAAAGAATAGCTAAATGCAAGAAAGGACAGTTTTTCTTTGATTTGCTTACACTGGTGATTGATAACTGGCGGCCATACTTGGGAACACAATAACTTAAGCAAGGAGCTGAAACTAACCTTGATCTATGCA
Organism: Bombina bombina; assembly: GCF_027579735.1. Taxonomy (NCBI): domain Eukaryota; kingdom Metazoa; phylum Chordata; class Amphibia; order Anura; family Bombinatoridae; genus Bombina; species Bombina bombina. Next base: position 1,200,721,988 of record NC_069502.1, read on the forward strand.
ATAACTTTTTTTCAAATGAGGTGATCTGAAAATATTTGGAAAAGATTGAACTACAAAATTGGCTCAATCTCTCTCTCTCTCTCTCTCTCTCTCTCTCTCTCTGTCTCTCTCTCTCTCTCTCTCTCTCTCTCTGTCTCTCTTTTTTGTTTGCACAAATAATAATATACAATTTCTGATGGTTTAAATTGGAATTAGATAGGATAAATTGTGGCTATAGAACTGATTGTACTGTTTGAAGGTTAGTAGCTCAGATTCCTGATATCCTTACTGTGGTATTTTAATGAAATTCAATTGTGAATAAGGTTAACAAATAAGGTAAACTGTTAACTGATCTTTTCATAGCATATTTTAATATTTTAAACGTCAATAGTATTGATTCATATCTGGCTTCCTACAAATATATTTCTATGTGTCTATAAATAGTAACTAATAAAAAAGAACTTCGGAATTTTACATTAGTTTTATGTTTTTGGTATATGTATTTTTATTGTGGTTTATTTTAAAGAATAATTATTAAATATATTGTGTTATAACCCGGGCCATATACTGACATATTATTTGGAGGCACTTTGCTTTAGATATTATTATTATTTATCATGTTGATATGATATATTTGTAGTAAATATAAATTATTATTTAAAAAAAAAAATATGTAATATTTTTTTAAATATTGATTTTCCATATATCAAGATTAATATTAATATTTTTGAAGATATATTTTTTTGAAAGATTGAAATTAGAGCTGCAACAACTAATCAGCATAATCGAAAATAATCGATTATGAAAATAGTTGTCAACGAATCTCATAATCGATTAGTTGGTTTGCAATTAGTTGGTCTGTGCACCAATGAGCCCCTGCATATGGCATTGTGTTTTATGGTTATCCCTTAGCCTAAAGGGACGTCTACAGACATTTTACTTTTCACTTTTTAAGAACACTATAAGTTTATTTTTAAGTTCACAACTACTCCTGTCTTATGTGCAACCCAGAAATAAAATAGGAGTTCTAATTTGGATTGTTAATATAAATCAGGTAATTTGGGACTATACTTTGCATGATATAGTGCCGACCTTGTTATTTATACCTAGCCCTAGATTGATGCATTTGTTATACGAATTGATGTCACTATTACCTGTTTGCACATTTTTTTGCGGATCGCTTGCTATTGCTGATTATATGTACTCTATAGATAAATGTGTAAGGGCTGTGTCTTGTTACTGATATATAGTCTTTAGCCCTTTTGCCTTTTTTTTTTTTTATATTTTTAATTAATTGAAATATGTACCAAATTCAACACCTCTGTAAGTATGTATCTGTTATTTTAAGAGTGGACTAGATATTTTCCCCTAACCTTATAGCTGGTTGTTTGCCATTGCATATAGATATTCAAGATACTTTTATGTCAGAATGAAGTCCATTCTTTCATTGTTAAAGAGGGCCCCTTGTATTGGTGGAGAGCTAACAAAGATAAATATCCTTCCTTGGTGAAATTGGCAAAACCCTACTTATGCATCTTCAGGCACCTCAACAGCTCCTCTTCTCTGCTGCAGGCAAAATAGCTTACAAAAAAGAGAGCCAGCCTCAGCCAGGAGCATGGTGGACATGTTGACATTTGTGCCTTTAAATGCAAAGTTTCTGAAAGAGTGAATAACAGAATGCTTACTAGGTCTACCTCTTTTCAAACAGTTTGTGGTTTTGTTTAGCTTAATTATAAAAATTTGTTCTGCTGCTTAAATGTTGTACCAACAGTTTATGCTAATGTAAAGTTGTAGTCTGATTTTTTTATTTATAACACTCAGTATGTGGATTTTATTTTAAATATAGGGAAAAAAATGATTTATTTTTTATCCGATTAGACGATTAATCGAAAAAATAATCGGCCAATTAATCAATTATGAAAATAATCGTTAGTTGCAGCCCTAATTGAAATATTAATTTTCATATTTCAAGATTAATATTTTTGAAAATATACTTTTTTTTTTGAAAAATTTAAATATTTATTTTCATATTTCAAGATTAGTATTAATATTTTTGGAAATATATTTTTTTTTTCTTTCTTATTGGCCAAAATTGTATTAGCATTTTAATTTAACTAAATACTAAGCCAATATAATAATGTCTGTAACCAGAAGTGAATCTGTACATAGTGTTGAAATGTATTCCCCGACAATACCCCTTACTCGAGGCAATATTCTTAAGATGGACATTATAGGCCACATTAAAAAGAGGTTTAATATTGCGGGTGAATTAAATGATTATATAGATGTGCTTGAAATTAAGGCTAAAAATATTGCTATTGATGATGAAAGGTGGAATGAAAAAGGTGAATTATTCCAAGAATTATTAAAAAATTAATCAATGCAAAAATCTCCAAAAGCAAGTCAAACTAATACTAAAATCTTGGCCCCTTGTGATATGCATATTGACGAAATGTCCGCTATATCTCATAGAGAAAGAACTGCAAATACAGGGGTTAGAAAATGTATTCGCTCTTCACGCAGATGCAAAGAGAATTTAAAAAATAGCCGAATATAAAATGATGAGTTTGCCCAAAGACATAGCCACCTTAGATGAGCATAAACTTAGATTTACTAGCAAAAATACAAGAGTAAATAAACAGCTCACGCAAAGCTAGAGAGGAATAAGGGATTTAAAAAGGTTGTATCATCAAAAATGAAAACCCCTCTATTAGCAGCGAGAATAATGCAGATAATACTCTAACTCTCTTAGAGAATGTAACAGGGATGAAATGCCGAAATTTAGGGAAGAATGTAGACCAAGGGACCCCTGTTGAGTCAGAAATAGATTTCCCGAATAGACAGTCACCTCATGATGTAAATTCAGGGAACTGCTATAACTCAGCTGATGAGTGGGAGGGAAGCTCTAGTAGTGAGTCAGAGGGGCGGAGCTAACTACCTAAATAGCCCACGTAGTACTAATGTACGTAGGGGGTCTCCCCATAATAAAAGGGGAGAAATAGAGAGACGCTCCAACCCCCAAAAATAAAACTCTTAGGAAATCCCGAGGTACATCTAATAAGGTATATGACACCCCAAAAATCATTACCTTCTTATAGGATCGCAGTACCTAAGTTCTCCAACAAGGGAACCAACTCTATAATTGACCACTTAGAGAACCTTTGAAAAATGGCTTTAGCTATAATGAATATTTACAAGTGAGCAGTCAAATATTGAATTTCTGCCCTGGGTATTTGAAGGGTATCACAATTCTTTGCTTCACTAAATGGATATGAATATTCATATTCCTGGAATGAGACAAAACGACAGTGGCAGAAAAAGGAATTCAGGCAACATCGCCCTAAAACTGCAGAGAAAAGATAGCTGTATATGTAAATGTTAGTGCAAATCAAGCCCCTATAGAATTCCTTTCTGTACTGAAAAATGCGTACAGTATGGCTGAAGATAATCCCATATTTGAATGCTCAGAATTTGTGAATTTATTTTTTGAAGCACTGCCCGCACCCATAAAAAATAATTTAGCTAGAGATTTTGATGAGAACTGCTCATTGGTGTGGCTGATCAAAGAGAGTACAAAGTTATACTCTATTCAGCAGTCCGGTGAACAGGGGGATAAAAAGGAGAGAAAGCCCAATCCTAAAGTAGTGGCCGAAACTAGGTTATCACCTAGCCCCCTCAATTTGGAATCTAAAAAGAAAAGCTATGCGGAGGTGGCCCAAGGAAACAGGCGATCCCCACAAAGTTTTAACTCTGCCCCTCCCCCAACACGGGCTTAGGCGCAGAGAGACTATACCCAAAATGGGGCATACCCAGGTAAATAATTACTCCCAAAGAGGAGAATACCCACAAGATAATAGGTATCCCCGCAAAGGTAGATACAATAAATGGCGAAAATACTCTCAGGGTAACCAGACACCCCAAGTAAATAGTGCTCCCCAAAATACTAATGCTGAACAAGTTGAACCCCAGGGGCAACCACGCCAGGATAGAAACAGCAGCCCTGATTCTGAGGGGACCCAATGGTCCAGGAATCACTACTATGGGGCATCAAGAGATAGGCCCAGGGGTAGAGGTAACTTGTACCATCAAGTAGATCAGCTTAGTACCCAGCTAATTCGGTTGAGCGAACAATTCGCTAATATGAGTCAAGCGTTTACGGCTCAGCAACCTAACAATCCTTTTTTAGGGGTAGCAGCCAGTGGCCATGCAGTGGACCACAGACACAGTCATAAATACTGCAGTAATCACCTGAAAGAGGGGGGAGAGATAGCTCACCAAATGAAATGATAAATGTCAATAATGTTACTAATCAATATTCTCTCCCCACGGACGATTCAGCTGTGATGACGAGCAACTCGGCCTGAAAGCGTTAACAAATCTCTTCCTTTGCAGGTATTCTCTTAACCTTATTTCCACAGATGCAGTACACAAGAACCCAGTCAACCCTATCATAGAGGGGACCGGTAAGAGTGAAATCTACATACAGCTATATGAGGTAACACCCCACAAACCTAAAATAAAAGAATTTGATGGTTCACTAATAGGTGTTGTGGGGTTGACTCTCTAAAAATCTACGGTACTGCATGGTTAAAATTTAAAACTGGGGAACAGGGTCATAAGACACCCCTGTCCATTATAGTGCGATGTGCCAACTGATCGTTTAATTATTGGTAGTGATCTCCTTAAGCGATTAAGCCACCATAAATTGATTGCATAAATAATGTAATTTGGTCACAAGTAAAACAGCCAATTTAATTATGAGCAATCCGGCATATCTCACACACCGACATTAACTGTCACGTGGTGGAAGAGAAGCTAGATGCTGTGGAGATTCATTTCAGGAATAACTCTATACCTGAAGTCACTATCCTACAAATAGATAATCAGACTCCTTTTAAATTTCACCTGGAAAGATAGTGAATATTTTCTTAGACGGCAATGTATTAACCATATCTCTCCACAAGGGGGGATGCTAAAACCCCTAAGGGGGGAGACCACACTCAATACCTTGCAGGAATTGAGAGAGTTAAAGAGGATCTATTTATCCCTATACAAGTGCATGACCTTGGTACAAACAAAATATGCCAAAATTGAACTTAAAACAGGAAGCTAGCTATATAAGCGAAGGCTTGTTAGCTCAGATAGCTGAACCTAAAGTGATTAAATATCTTTCTTTCCCAAGACCACTGTGTCCACGGCCTGGATGACAGGTTTGAAATCTATAATATCACAGCCTAAATGTTTTATTATCTATCTCTATAGGTAATAAATCAGCAAAACACCTGTTTTTAGTTTTAAATACTCCCCATAATCAAATATACATTGGCAATGATCTCTTACATAGATATGCCATACAAATAAGATTTGATTAACTCTTGCCTCTGGAGCAGGTTATAAGGGTGGGACCCTGAAATATTTCAGGATGAAAGTGCAGCCCTGAAATCAAACCAGAAATTGCCATATGCTGTGAATATGCAGGTGTCTAACGATATTATAATTCCTGCTGGAGCTGATAAATTCCTTTTAACCCTTACAGGTAATGAGAGGTCAGAAAATGAAAAACTTCTGAAACACTAATTTGCCTCTCCATGAATACAAAATCTGGGTATCACAATGACCTATACTCCTATGTTAATTGTTCATAACATGACCCCACAGGATATAAACCTTATCCAAGGGAACTACCATAGGATATGCGCTGAATCAAGTTATATACACTTTTGGATTCCAGAATAATGTAATATGGGCTAATACCTGAAGGATACTTAACTGAAGAACAATTAATAGAACAATCCTTTGCCTCTATACCAGAGGGTATATTTTACTCTTCAGTCTATTTATCCCTTCAGCTCAGAGGGAAGGCATCTGTAAAATATAAGAAGCCTCTCTAGTATTTGATCAGCCGATCAAACAGCAAGAATACCCCAATACCCAGAGTCATTGGGGGCAATGTACAAGCTATAATCAAGGGGATCTCACCTCTAGATTGGAAGAAGGCTATGAAATAGGACAGCCTGAATCTTTCAGGGATTTCAGCAAATAGTCGAAGAGCAAATATCTTTAGCTCAATGGCTGTTCTGCAGTGATGGAATGCCAACTGCTGCGAGAACTCGTGATGGAGTACAAGGGATATTTGTTGCTAGGGATCTTATGGACTGTGGGACTACAGACTTACACATTGCAAGAATACAAACAGATCCCCAAGTGCGCCACCTGTCTATTTTAAAACAATACAGACTTCCTTTAGCCTCATATGTATTCTCTTGCAGAAATCAATAAGGAACTTGGGAAGAAAGGGGTATTATCCGACAGGTGCACAGCTCTGTATAACAATCCTATTCTATGTGTTCTTAAGCCCAATTGATCAATGGCGTTTGGTGTGCTGACTTAAGACAGCTAAACAAACGAGTGTACATGTCTGACTGGCCTGTGCCATATTTTGACCAGTGCCTAGCACAAATGCAGGGATCCAAAATATTTACTGCCATTGTTTGCACGCAGGATATTGGACCATAAAGGTACACGATGAGGACAAGTATAAAGCTGGCATTCTCATTCCAAAAGGTCCAGTATGCATTTCAGAGACTTTCTTTTGAATACATAAATTCTGGACATGAATTTGCTGTATTCAATGCATAAGGCTATGTCTGATGCACTGGAAAGGGGGACCTTATCTTATGTTGATGATGTTTTAATCAAAAGCACAGACTTTGAAAAACACATCGCAGAGCTTAAACAACGTCCTCAGCCAACTTAAAAGGGCAGGTGTCAAATTATCCCTACAAAAAGCACAATGGTGCCGCACCTTCGTGTAAACTTCTTGGGACATGAAGATACTTCTAAAGAACTAAATCCTCAGAAGAAAAAGGTGGAAGCTATCATAAATTCTAAAAACACAACAAACTTTTAGAATTGAGATCATCCCTGGGTATGACAAATATTCCGGCAAATTCATTGATAATTATGCAGAATTAGCTAAACCACTACTACTTCTTCTAAAGAAGGATGTGAAATGGCGTGAGACTCAAGAGACAGCCATCAGAGAGCTGAAGAGGAAACTCACTCAAGCACCTTGCTTAGCGTACCCTGAAGGGGGGTAAACCTTTCTTCTTAGAAACAGGTTACACAGATGTAAGCATGAGTGCTGGTTTTATACCAAAAGCATGATAATCTAGGCAAAGGTCATTGCTTATGTGAGCAAAACTCTATCTCCCAGTAGAAATAAAATTTAGCGATGGCGAAAAAGCCCTTTTATCTACTGTATGGGCTCTAGAAAATTTCCGCAGCTACATACAGGGCGAGAAAATTATTGTAGAAACAGCCCACCAGCCTTTGCTATATCTGCAAGGTGAGAGAATAAGAGATGGGAATTTGTCTAATAGCCGCAGTAACAGCGTGGACTCTTTCTCTTGTTAAGTGTATCCAGTCCACGGATCATCCATTACTTGTGGGATATTCTCCTTCCCAACAGGAAGTTGCAAGAGGATCACCCACAGCAGAGCTGCTATATAGCTCCTCCCCCAGCTGTCATACCCAGTCATTCTCTTGCAAGCCTCAACCAAGATGGAGGTGTCGTAAGAGGGAGTGTGGTGTTTTATACTTAGTTTATTCTTCAATCAAAAGTTTGTTATTTTTAAATGGTGCCGGAGTGTACTGTTTATCTCAGGCAGTATTAGAAGAAGAATCTGCCTGCTTTTTCTATGATCTTAGCATAAGTAACTAAGATCCATGGCTGTTCTCACATATTCTGAGGAGTGAGGTAACTTCAGAGAGGGAATGGCGTGCAGGTTTTCCTGCAATAAGGTATGTGGCAGTTAAAAATATTTTTCTAGGGATGGAATTTGCTAGAAAAATGCTGCTGATTACCGAACTAATGTTAAGTAAAGCCTTAAATGCAGTGAGAGCGACTGGTATCAGGCTTATTAATAGAGTACATACTCTTATAAAAATGTAATATAAAACGTTTGCTGGCATGTTTAATCGTTTTTTATATGTATTTGGTGATTAAAAACTTATTGGGGCCCTAGTTTTTTTCCACATGGCTGGCTTGAATTTTGCCCTAGGAAAACAGTTTCCTTAGGCTTTCCACTGTTGTAATAAGAGAGGGAGGGGCCTATTTTGCCGTTTTTTTGCACAGCAAAAATTAACAGACACAGACATCCAGCTTCTTCCTGCATGATCCAGGACATCTCTGGAGGGCTCAAAAGGCTTCAAAGTCGTTTTTGAGGGAGGTAAAAAGCCACAGTAGGGGCTGTGCAGTTGTTGAGACTGTTTGAAAAAAAGTTTTCTCCAACATAGGTGTGTCCGGTCCACGGCGTCATCCTTACTTGTGGGATATTCTCTCCCCAACAGGAAATGGCAAAGAGCCCAGCAAAGCTGGTCACATGATCCCTCCTAGGCTCCGCCTACCCCAGTCATTCTCTTTGCCGTTGTACAGGCAACATCTCCACGGAGATGGCTTAGAGTTTTTTAGTGTTTAACTGTAGTTTTTTATTATTCAATCAAGAGTTTGTTATTTTGAAATAGTGCTGGTATGTACTATTTACTCAGAAACAGAAAAGAGATGAAGATTTCTGTTTGTATGAGGGAAAATGATTTTAGCAACCGTAACTAAAATCCATGGCTGTTCCACACAGGACTGTTGAGAGCAATTAACTTCAGTTGGGGGAACAGTGTGCAGTCTCTTGCTGCTTGAGGTATGACACATTCTAACAAGACGATGTAATGCTGGAAGCTGTCATTTTCCTATGGGATCCGGTAAGCCATATTTATTACGATCGTAAATAAGGGCTTTACAAGGGCTTATTTAGACTGTAGACTTTTCTGGGCTAAATCGATTCATTATTAGCACATATTTAGCCTTGAGGAATCATTTTATCTGGGTATTTTGATATAATAATATCGGCAGGCACTGTATTAGACACCTTATTTCTTAGGGGCTTTCCCAAAGCATAAGCAGAGTCTCATTTTCGCGCCGGTGTGGCGCACTTGTTTTTGAGAGGCATGGCATGCAGTCGCATGTGAGAGGAGCTCTGATACTTAGAAAAGACTTTCTGAAGGCGTCATTTGGTATCGTATTCCCCTTTGGGCTTGGTTGGGTCTCAGCAAAGCAGATACCAGGACTGTAAAGGGGTTTAAAGCTTATAACGGCTCCGTTCCGTTATTTTAAGGGTTAAAGCTTCCAAATTTGGTGTGCAATATTTTTAAGGCTTTAAGACACTGTGGTGAAAATTTGGTGAATTTTGAACAATTCCTTCATGTTTTTTCGCAATTGCAGTAACAAAGTGTGTTCAGTTTAAAATTTAAAGTGACAGTAACGGTTTTATTTTAAAACGTTTTTTGTACTTTCTTATCAAGTTTATGCCTGTTTAACATGTCTGAACTACCAGATAGACTGTGTTCTGAATGTGGGGAAGCCAGAATTCCTATTCATTTAAATAAATGTGATTTATGTGATAATGACAATGATGCCCAAGATGATTCCTCAAGTGAGGGGAGTAAGCATGGTACTGCATCATTCCCTCCTTCGTCTACACGAGTCTTGCCCACTCAGGGAGGCCCCTAGTACATCTAGCGCGCCAATACTCCTTACTATGCAACAATTAACGGCTGTAATGGATAATTCTGTCAAAAACATTTTAGCCAAAATGAACCCTTGTCAGCGTAAGCGTGGCTGCTCTGTTTTAGTTACTGAAGAGCATGACGACGCTGATATTAATATCTCTGAAGGGCCCCTAATCCAATTTGAGGGGGCCAGGGAGGTTTTGTCTGAGGGAGAAATTACTGATTCAGGGAACATTTCTCATCAGGCTGAATCCTGATGTGATTACATTTAAATTTAAGTTGGAACATCTCCGCATTTTGCTTAAGGAGGTATTATCCACTCTGGATGATTGTGAAAAGTTGGTCATTCCAGAGAAACTATGTAAAATGGACAAGTTCCTAGAGGTGCCGGGGCTCCCAGAAGCTTTTCCTATACCCAAGCGGGTGGCGGACATTGTTAATAAAGAATGGGAAAGGCCCGGTATTCCTTTCGTCCCTCCCCCCATATTTAAAAAATTGTTTCCTATGGTCGACCCCAGAAAGGACTTATGGCAGTCAGTCCCCAAGGTCGAGGGAGCGGTTTCTACTTTAAACAAACGCACCACTATACCCATAGAGGATAGTTGTGCTTTCAAAGATCCTATGGATAAAAAATTAGAAGGTTTGCTTAAAAAGATGTTTGTTCAGCAGGGGTTACCTTCTACAACCCATTTCATGCATTGTCCCTGTCACTACAGCTGCATATTTCTGGTTTGATGAACTGATTAAGGTGCTCGATAGTGATTCTCCTCCTTATGAGGAGATTATGGACAGAATCAATGCTCTCAAATTGGCTAATTCTTTCACTCTAGACGCCACTTTGCAAGTGGCTAGGTTAGCGGCTAAGAATTCTGGGTTTGCTATTGGTGGCGCGCAGAGCGCTTTGGTTGAAATCTTGGTCGGGCTGATGCGTCTTCCAAGAACAAGTTACTAAACATTCCTTTCAAGGGGAAAACGCTGTTTGGCCCTGACTTGAAAGAGATTATCTCTGATATCACTGGGGGTAAGGGCCACGCCCTTCCTCAGGATAGGGCCTTTCAAGGCAAAAAATAGACCTAATTTTCGTCCTTTCGTAAAAACGGACCAGCCCAAAGTGCTACGTCCTCTAAGCAAGAGGGTAATACTTCTCAAGCCAAGCCAGCTTGGAGACCAATGCAAGGCTGGAACAAGGGAAAGCAGGCCAAGAAACCTGTCACTGCTACCAAGACAGCATGAAATATTGGCCCCCGATCCGGGGACCGGATCTGGTGGGGGGCAGACTCTCTCTCTTCGCTCAGGCTTGGGCAAGAGATGTTCTGGATCCTTGGGCGCTAGAAATAGTCTCCCAGGGTTATCTTCTGGAATTCAAGGGACTTCCCCCAAGGGGAAGGTTCCACAGGTCTCAGTTGTCTTCAGACCACATAAAAAGGACAGGCGTTCTTACATTGTGTAGAAGACCTGTTAAAAATGGGAGTGATTCATCCTGTTCCATTAAGAGAACAAGGATGGGGTTCTACTCCAATCTGTTCATAGTTCCCAAAAAAGAGGGAACGTTCAGGACCAATCTTAGATCTCAAGATCTTAAACAAATTTCTCAAGGTCCCATCGTTCAAGATGGAAAACCATTCGAACTATCCTTCCTTCCATCCAGGAAGGTCAATTCATGACCACGGTGGATTTAAAGGATGCGTATCTACATATTCCTATCCACAGGGAACATCATCGGTTCCTAAGGTTTGCATTCCTGGACAAACATTACCAGTTTGTGGCGCTTCCTTTCGGATTAGCCACTGCTCCAAGGATTTTCACAAAGGTACTAGGGTCCCTTCTAGCGTACTAAGACCAAGGGGCATTGCAGTAGTACCTTACCTGGACGACATTCTGATTCAAGCGTCGTCCCTCCCTCGAGCAAAGGCTCACACGGACATCGTCCTGGCCTTTCTCAGATCTCACGGCTGGAAAGTGAACGTGGAAAAGAGTTCTCTATCCCCGTCAACAAGGGTTCCCTTCTTGGGAACAATTATAGACTCCTCAGAAATGAGGGATTTTTCTAACAGAGGCCAGAAAGACAAAGCTTCTGGACTCTTGTCGGATACTTCATTCCGTTCCTCTTCCTTCCGTAGCTCAGTGCATGGAAGTGATCGGGTTGATGGTGGCGGCAATGGACATAGTTCCTTTTGCGCGCATTCATCTAAGACCATTACAACTGTGCATGCTCAGTCAGTGGAATGGGGACTATACAGACTTGTCTCCAAAGATACAAGTAAATCAGAGGACCAGAGACTCACTCCGTTGGTGGCTGTCCCTGGACAACCTGTCACGAGGGATACATTCCGCAGACCAGAGTGGTCATTGTCACGACCGACGCCAGTCTGATGGGCTGGGGGCGCGGTCTGGGGATCCCTGAAAGCTCAGGGTCTTTGGTCTCGGGAAGAATCTCTTCTACCGATAAATATTCTGGAACTGAGAGCGATATTCAATGCTCTCAAGGCTTGGCCTCAGCTAGCGAGGACCAAGTTCATTCGGTTTCAATCAGACAACATGACGACTGTTGCGTACATCAACCATCAGGGGGGAACAAGGAGTTCCCTAGCGATGGAAGAAGTGACCAAGATTATTCTATGGGCGGAGTCTCACTCCTGCCACCTGTCTGCTATCCACATCCCGGGAGTGGAAAAATTGGGAAGCGGATTTTCTGAGTCGTCAGACATTGCATCCGGGGGAGTGGGAACTCCATCCGGAAATCTTTGCCCAAGTCACTCAACTATGGGGCATTCCAGACAGTGGATCTGATGGCCTCTCGTCAGAACTTCAAAGTTCCTTGCTACGGGTCCAGATCCAGGGATCCCAAGGCGGCTCTAGTGGATGCACTAGTAGCACCTTGGGACCTTCAAACTAGCTTATGTGTTCCCGCCGTTTCCTCTCATCCCCAGGCTGGTAGCCAGGATCAATCAGGAGAGGGCGTCGGTGATCTTGATAGCTCCTGCGTGGCCACGCAGGACTTGGTATGCAGATCTGGTGAATATGTCATCGGCTCCACCTTGGAAGCTACCTTTGAGACGAGACCTTCTTGTTCAGGGTCCGTTCGAACATCCGAATCTGGTTTCACTCCAGCTGACTGCTTGGAGATTGAACGCTTGATTTTATCGAAGCGAGGTTTCTCAGATTCTGTTATCGATACTCTTGTTCAGGCCAGAAAGCCTGTAACTAGAAAGATTTACCACAAAATTTGGAAAAAATATATCTGTTGGTGTGAATCTAAAGGATTCCCTTGGGACAAGGTTAAGATTCCTAGGATTCTATCCTTTCTTCAAGAAGGATTGGAAAAAGGATTATCGGCAAGTTCCCTGAAGGGACAGATTTCTGCCTTGTCGGTGTTACTTCACAAAAAACTGGCAGCTGTGCCAGAGGTTCAAGCCTTTGTTCAGGCTCTGGTTAGAATCAAGCCTGTTTACAAACCTTTGACTCCTCCTTGGAGTCTCAATTTAGTTCTTTCAGTTCTTCAGGGGGTTCCGTTTGAACCCTTACATTCCGTTGATATTAAGTTATTATCTTGGAAAGTTTTGTTTTTAGTTGCAATTTCTTCTGCTAGAAGAGTTTCAGAATTATCTGCTCTGCAGTGTTCTCCTCCTTATCTGGTGTTCCATGCAGATAAGGTGGTTTTACGTACTAAACCTGGTTTTCTTCCAAAAGTTGTTTCTAACAAAAACATTAACCAGGACATTATCGTACCTTCTCTGTGTCCGAAACCAGTTTCAAAGAAGGAACGCTTGTTGCACAATTTGGATGTTGTTCGCGCTCTAAAATTCTATTTAGATGCTACAAAGGATTTTAGACAAACATCTTCCTTGTTTGTTGTTTATTCTGGTAAAAGGAGAGGTCAAAAAGCAACTTCTACCTCTCTCTCTTTTTGGATTAAAAGCATCATCAGATTGGCTTACGAGACTGCCGGACGGCAGCCTCCCGAAAGAATCACAGCTCATTCCACTAGGGCTGTGGCTTCCACATGGCCTTCAAGAACGAGGCTTCTGTTGATCAGATATGTAGGGCAGCGACTTGGTCTTCACTGCACACTTTTACCAAATTTTACAAGTTTGATACTTTTGCTTCTTCTGAGGCTATTTTTGGGAGAAAGGTTTTGCAAGCCGTGGTGCCTTCCATTTAGGTGACCTGATTTGCTCCCTCCCTTCATCCGTGTCCTAAAGCTTTGGTATTGGTTCCCCTCAAGTAAGGATGACGCCGTGGACCGGACACACCTATGTTGGAGAAAACAGAATTTATGTTTACCTGATAAATTTCTTTCTCCAACGGTGTGTCCGGTCCACGGCCCGCCCTGGTTTTTTAATCAGGTCTGATAATTTATTTTCTTTAACTACAGTCACCACGGTACCATATGGTTTCTCCTATGCTATTATTCCTCCTTAACGTCGGTCGAATGACTGGGGTAGGCGGAGCCTAGGAGGGATCATGTGACCAGCTTTGCTGGGCTCTTTGCCATTTCCTGTTGGGGAAGAGAATATCCCACAAGTAAGGATGACGCCGTGGACACGGACACACCCGTTGGAGAAAGAAATTTATCAGGTAAACATAAATTCTGTTTTTGTCATTTATTATTCCGTTTTGGGTATTAAGGGGTTAATCATCCATTTGCAAGTGGGTGCAATGCTCTGCTAACTTGTTACATGCACTGTAAAAATTTCGTTAGTGTAACTGCCTTTTTTTCACTGTTATTTCAAATTTTGACAAAATTTGTGTTTCTTAAAGGTGCAGTAACGTTTTTTATATTGCTTGTAAACTTGTTTAAAGTGTTTTCCAAGCTTGCTAGTCTCATTGCTAGTCTGTTTAAACATGTCTGACACAGAGGAAACTACTTGTTCATTATGTTTGAAAGCCATGGTGAAGCCCCATAGGAGAATGTGTACTAAATGTATTGATTTCACCTTAAACAGTAAAGATCAGTCTTTAAATGTAAAATAAATATCACCAGAAGATTCTGACGAGGGGGAAGTTATGCCGACTAACTCTCCCCACGTGTCAGACCCTTCGCCTCCCGCTCAGGGGATGCACGCTAATATGGCGCCAATTAAATGAGGGACGCCCATAGCGATTACCTTGCAGGACATGGCTGCAATCATGAATAATACCCTGTCAGAGGTATTATCCAGGTTGCCTGAATTAAGAGGCAAGCGCGATTGCTCTGGGGTTAGGAGAAATACAGAGCGCGCAGATGCTGTAAGGGCCATGTCTGATACTGCGTCACAATATGCAGATCATGAGGACAGAGAGCTTCAGTCTGTGGGTGACATCTCTGATTCGGGGAAACCTGATTCAGAGATTTCTAATTTTAAATTTAAGCTTGAGAACCTCCGTGTGTTGCTTGGGGAGGTATTAGCTGCTCTGAATGACTGTAACACAGTTGCAGTACCAGAGAAATTGTGTAGGCTGGATAAATACTATGCGGTGCCGGTGTGTACTGATGTTTTTCCTATACCTAAAAGGCTTACAGAAATTATAAGCAAGGAGTGGGATAGACCGGGTGTGCCTTTTTCCCCACCTCCTATATTTAGAAAAATGTTTCCAATAGACGCCACTACACGGGACTTATGGCAGACGGTCCCTAAGGTGGAGAGAGCAGTTTCTACTTTAGCAAAGCGTACTACTATCCCGGTTGAGGACAGTTGTGCTTTTTCAGATCCAATGGATAAAAAAATTGGAGGGTTACCTTAAGAAAATGTTTATTCAACAAGGTTTTATTTTACAGCCCCTTGCATGCATTGCGCCTGTCACGGCCGCGGCGGCATTCTGGTTTGAGGCCCTGGAAGAGGCCATCCATACAGCTCCATTGACTGAAATTATTGACAAGCTTAGAACACTTAAGCTAGCTAACTCATTTGTTTCTGATGCCATTGTTCATTTGACTAAACTAACGGCTAAGAATTCCGGATTCGCCATCCAAGCGCGTAGGGCGCTATGGCTTAAATCCTGGTCAGCTGACGTGACTTCGAAGTCTAAATACTCAACATTCCTTTCAAGGGGCAGACCTTATTCGGGCCTGGTTTGAAGGAAATTATTGCTGACATTACTGGAGGTAAGGGTCACACCCTTCCTCAGGACAGGGGCCAAAGCAAAGGCCAAACAGTCTAATTTTCGTGCCTTTCCAAATTTCAAGGCAGGTGCAGCATCAACTTCCTCCGCTTCAAAACAAGAGGGAACTTTTGCTCAATCTAAGCAGGCCTTGAAACCTAACCAGTCCTGGAACAAAGGCAAGCAGGCCAGAAAAGCCTGCTGCTGCCTCTAAGACAGCATGAAGGAATGGCCCCCTATCCGGCGACGTATCTAGTAGGGGGCAGACTTTCTCTCTTCGCCCAGGCGTGGGCAAGAGATGTTCAGGATCCCTGGGCGTTGGAGATCATATCTCAGGGATATCTTCTGGACTTAAAAGCTTCCCTCCACAAGGGGTGATTTCATCTTTCAAGGCTATCTGCAAATCAGATAAAGAAAGAGGCATTCCTACGCTGTGTGCAAGACCTCCTAGTTATGGGAGTGATCCATCCAGTTCCGTGGACGGAACAAGGACAGGGTTTTTATTCAAATCCGTTTGTGGTTCCCAAAAAAGAGGGAACCTTCAGACCAATTTTGGATCTAAAGATCTTAAACAAATTCCTCAGAGTTCCATCTTTCAAAATGGAAAACTATTCGGACCATCCTACCCATGATCCAAGAAGGTCAGTACATGACCACAGTGGACTTAAAGGATGCCTACCTTCACATACCGATTCACAAAGATCATCATCGGTTTCTAAGGTTTGCCTTTCTAGACAGGCATTACCAATTTGTAGCTCTTCCCTTCGGGTTGGCTACAGCCCCGAGAATCTTTACAAAGGTTCTGGGCTCACTTCTGGCGGTTCTAAGACCGCGAGGCATAGCGGTGGCTCCGTATCTAGACGACATCCTGATACAAGGCGTCAAGCTTTCAAGTTGCCAAGTCTCATACAGAGATAGTTCTGGCATTCCTGAGGTCGCACGGGTGGAAAGTGAACGAGGAAAAGAGTTCTCTATCCCCACTCACAAGAGTCTCCTTCTTAGGGACTCTTATAGATTCTGTAGAAATGAAAATTTACCTGATGGAGTCCAGGTTATCAAAACTTCTAAATGCTTGCCGTGTTCTTCACTCCATTCCCCGCCCTTCGGTAGCTCAGTGTATGGAGGTAATCGGCTTAATGGTAGCGGCAATGGACATAGTGCCATTTGCGCGCCTTCATCTCAGACCGCTGCAATTATGCATGCTAAGTCAGTGGAATGGGGATTACACAGATTTGTCCCCTCTGCTAAATCTGGATCAAGAGACCAGAGATTCTCTTCTCTGGTGGTTGTCTCCGGTACACCTGTCCAAGGGTATGACCTTTCGCAGGCCAGATTGGACGATTGTAACAACAGATGCCAGCCTTCTAGGTTGGGGTGCAGTCTGGAACTCCCTGAAGGCACAGGGATCGTGGACTCAGGAGGAGAAACTCCTTCCAATAAATATTCTTGAGTTAAGAGCGATATTCAATGCTCTTCTGGCTTGGGATCAGTTAGCAACACTGAGGTTCATCAGATTTCAGTCGGACAACATCACGACTGTGGCTTACATCAACCATCAAGGGGGATCCAGGAGTTCCCTAGCGATGTTAGAAGTCTCAAAAATAATTCGCTGGGCAGAGTACCACTCTTGCCACCTGTCAGCAATCCATATCCCAGGTGTGGAGAACTGGGAGGCGGATTTTCTAAGTCGTCAGACTTTCCATCCGGGGGAGTGGGAACTCCATCCGGAGGTGTTTGCTCAATTGATTCATCGTTGGGGCAAACCAGAGTTGGATCTCATGGCGTCTCGCCAGAACGCCAAGCTTCCTTGTTACGGATCCAGGTCCAGGGACCCAGAAGCGACGCTGATAGATGCTCTAGCAGCGACTTGGTTCTTCAACCTGGCTTATGTGTTTCCACCGTTTCCTCTGCTCCCTCGACTGATTGCCAAAATCAAACAGGAGAGAGCATCAGTGATTCTGATAGCGCCACGCAGGACTTGGTATGCAGACCTAGTGGACATGTCATCCTTTCCACCGTGGACTCTGCCTCTAAGACAGGACCTTCTGATACATGGTCCTTTCAATCATCCAAATCTAATTTCTCTGAGACTGACTGCATGGAGATTGAACGCTTGATTCTATCAAAGCGTGGCTTCTCCGAGTCAGTCATTGATACTTTAATACAGGCACGAAAGCCTGTTACCAGGAAAATCTACCACAAGATATGGAGTAAATATCTTTATTGGTGTGAATCCAAGAATTACTCATGGAGTAAGGTTAGGATTCCTAGAATATTGTCCTTTCTCCAAGAGGGCTTGGACAAAGGATTATCAGCTAGTTCCTAAAAGGGACAGATTTCTGCTCTGTCTATTCCTTTGCACAAGCGTCTGGCAGAGGTTCCAGACGTCCAGGCATTTTGCCAGGCTTTGGTTAGAATTAAGCCTGTGTTTAAACCTGTTGCTCCCCCGTGGAGCTTAAACTTGGTTCTTAAGGTTCTTCAAGGAGTTCCGTTTGAACCCCTTCATTCCATTGATATTAAACTTTTATCTTGGAAAGTTCTGTTTTTGATGGCTATTTCCTTGGCTCGGAGAGTCTCTGAGCTATCTGCCTTACAATGTGATTCTCCTTATCTGATTTTTCATGCAGATAAGGTAGTTCTGCGTACCAAACCTGGGTTTTTACCTAAGGTGGTTTCTAACAAGAATATCAATCAAGAGATTGTTGTTCCATCATTGTGTCCTAATCCTTCTTCAAAGAAGGAACGTCTTTTACATAATCTGGACGTAGTCCGTGCCTTGAAGTTTTACTTTCAAGCTACTAAGGATTTTCGTCAAACATCTTCCCTGTTTGTCGTTTACTCTGGACAGAGGAGAGGTCAAAAAGCTTCGGCAACCTCTCTTTCCTTTTGGCTTCGGAGCGTAATACGCCTAGCCTATGAGACTGCTGGACAGCAGCCCCCTGAAAGGATTACAGCTCATTCTACTAGAGCTGTGGCTTCCACCTGGGCCTTTAAAAATGAGGCCTCTGTTGAACAGATTTGCAAGGCCGCGACTTGGTCTTCGCTTCACACCTTTTCCAAATTTTACAAATTTGATTCTTTTGCTTCTTCGGAGGCTGTTTTTGGGAGAAAGGTTCTTCAGGCAGTGGTTCCTTCCGCTTAATCCTGCCTTGTCCCTCCCATCATCCGTGTACTTTAGCTTTGGTATTGGTATCCCACAAGTAATGGATGATCCGTGGACTGGATACACTTAACAAGAGAAAACATAATTTATGCTTACCTGATAAATTTATTTCTCTTGTAGTGTATCCAGTCCACGGCCCGCCCTGTCCTTTTAAGGCAGGTCTAAATTTTAATTAAACTACAGTCACCACTGCACCCTATGGTTTCTCCTTTCTCTGTTTGTTTTCGGTCGAATGACTGGATATGACAGCTGGGGGAGGAGCTATATAGCAGCTCTGCTGTGGGTGATCCTCTTGCAACTTCCTGTTGGGAAGGAGAATATCCCACATGTAATGGATGATCCGTGGACTGGATACACTACAAGAGAAATAAATGTATCAGGTAAGCATAAATTATGTTTCCTTACAAGGCTGGCCCTTAGGAAATTCACTACAAGCAGAATAAAAAGAATCCAGTCGCACAGGGGCTTGCTGAGCTCCACGACTTTGCTGAGCATTATGAATATGTAATACATAATAATATATAAAGATAATGACCAAATAAGTATATTTAAATTGTACTTTATGCTTTCGGATTTGAATTGTTTTCACCCATTTTCATACCTGCTGAGATCACTCACCCCGACGCTCATTCGTTTGGACTGATTGACCAGCCCTGGGCGAGAGCAGGGGTGTCATTGCACAAGAAAGCTTTCATGCAATGTTAAATTTCACCACTCAGTGCTTTATCGCAAGTGGCGATTGTAAACAGACAGGTACTCTGCTTGTGAGCCTGTCCACCTGAAATCCTGCAATCCATTATTGCTTGGTTTATAATTGAGAGAACGTTTCAGTTTTTTTTAATGTTCTGTACAGCACTGCTTTTTATTGACTGTGCAGGCTACTATGTGGCATCTTAAAAAAAAGTCAGACTGCAGAGACATCCAGTGCTACGGAATGTGGTGGCGCTATACAAATAAATGATAATAATCGTAGTAGTAGTAATAATAATTCGTAAGATAATTAAATAAATATTTATGTATTATTTTAAATTAAAAAAAACGTTCAGGGCCGGACTGGGAAACAAGACTGCGGGCCAATCTGGCACTGAAAATGTTCCCAGTTTGATGTAAACTGGATTCATTTTGTATAATTAAACACCTTTATGTTCAGTTCCTCCTCAGACTAAAGCAGTCAGCTGATAAACATTCATTACTATCACCTAACGTAACAGTGCTCAGTTTATCGGCTGAGCTGGCTTTGCCAGGATTACAGCTGTGACCCTGAAGTTGGACCATCACCATCAGATCCTTTATGTTGGTGTTAATGTAAATACATTTTATTTGTTCGTAAATCTGGTTGTGTTTGCAATCTTGTTACACATAATCTATTAGTAATCTGTAACGGACATATAGAGAATCTAAGAGTAAACTAGGAAACCAATGGGCTCAGTAGATTGGAGAACTTTTTGGGAATTTTAACCAATGTTTGACTTCATTTCCCAACCGTCTCCCCATTCATCACCTTAACGCAATAAGCACTTTCCAGTTGCTTCCTGTGCCTTTATGTGCTTCACTGAGTGCTGCTTTCCACTTCTCCGAGAGGGAGATAAATTACCCTCAATGTGTTCTGCAAGTAGGTAATTGAGAAATAATTACATCATTTTTATGCCATTTAAAAACATTAAAATTTAAATAACAGAAACCTGCCAAGATTAGGATACATAAAAGATTACAGGAGAACGTAATAACTAATCGAATCTGAATAATGTCAAAGTTTATAGACCCTCTCTCTCTCTCTTTGCAGACTCGCTGCTTTTTATTGTTTTTTTTCTTTATCGTTAAGGCAGCTTTGTAAAAGATTTTCAATCAGTCTGAAAAATGAAATTCAAGACCACACATGATTTTTATATTTATAAAACAATTACCTACAATAAAACCATTGTTACGCGTGTAACGACTTAGCATAGTGTTGTGTACTGTTGCACTCGCTATTTTATTCCAATTTGTCATGCTTTGCCATTATTATATAGGTTTCATATTTATTTTTAACCCCTTAAGGACCAGCGACGTACCCTGTATGTCGCTGGCCTTTTTTTTGGGACTTGATTATTTTATAGCGTGGTCTTGCCACCAGCGTTGAGATTGCTCTATTCCGCAAAGCCTGCTGGAAGGAGGGAATTAATAGCGTGTTCTTGCTAGACTTGTGCTATTATGTCCTGAAAAAAACCTTAACGACCAGTAACATACAGGGTACATTGTGGTCATTAAGGGGTTAACTAAGATCGTGCATAACCACAGAATTGATACATTATATGGATTCTTGGCAAAGTGCATCTGAATTTTGTTTGTGTAATTGGAGGCATAACAGGGTCAAAATTAAAGTGAAAGTAAATTTTAGCCCTTTACAACACATCCAAGTATTGTATACATTCAAAATATTAAGATCACCATATTTTATTTTAATTCTGTGAATTTTGACTTTTATTTTAAATTTTATTTCTCCTACTTTTATCCTTCATGCTCCGCCCATCTTACACTTCCTATGTTTCTGTGTGTTGACGTATAGAGCGGTCCCACCCGCTCTATACGTAGGTCAAATGTGCGTTCACAAGCACAGAGAGCATTGCGCATGCGTGAATCGTAGATCTTACCTTCAATGTGCAGGCGATTCTGTGATGAGCCGGTGTACAACGCGCATGCGTGAATCGGGGTGGAAACATAGTTGCCAAGACGCAGTCTAAACTGATAACATCCTCTGCTATTCTCAAACAAACGGTGTGCGCATGCGTGAATCGTGAACGCGCGTCCTAAACAATGATCACAAAAAAGATTTGCTTCAACACATAGGTGGATGACATTGGTCTCGCGGCCGCCTAACGTCCAGAGAGTCAATTGGTCAATGTTAAAACGTGATTAGGAAGTAAAATGAGAGACAAAAAAAACAGGTTGAATTGTAAGTCTGAAAATTGCATTTACATCAAAATTAGTACAAAATCATGAATGAAACTCCTATTCATTTTAAATCAACTATGGAACTGAGGAGAGCGAAGTGCCTAACTTTACTTTCACTTTAAACTATCACGATTCAGGTGGAGCATTTCGTTTTAAGGCACTTTTAAATTCAGGTCATATTATCAAATGTGCTTTGTTCTTTTGCACCACTGAGAGCTAGCTGTTGACAGGTGGCTGTACACATTTGTCTCTTGTGATTGTTTTACCAGATATGATCAGCTAGCTCCCAGTAGTGCGTTGCTGCTTCGGAGCTGACCGTAACTATCTGTTTAATCCTTTCGCAGGAGTTAAACACATAGTTATATGCAAGCAATAGTGCAATAATAAAATGCTCTATCATTGTAAAGCATTTTCCTTTGAATGCTTATGTCCCTTTAAGTGGAGTATTTAATATAATATATATTATGTTTTTCCATGTTTATTAGTGGAAATAAATAGCAAACAGAAGACACATGTGAATAGTTCTGTAGGGACTTTGGATTGAAGTGCAGCCACAGGATGTTATTTGCAAAATAGGTTGGCTGGGTTACCGCTAAAAACATATAGTCAGGAATAGCATGGCACCTCCATGTCACATGGAATATCTTTAGAAATCATATGGTTGTCACATAACCCTCTAGATATCATATTGTTGTTACATGACCTTCAAGATATTGTATGGTTGTCACATGATCCTCTAGATATCATATGGTGTCTCGTGACCCTCTAGATATCATATGGTTGTCACATGATCTTCTAAATATCATATGGTTGTCACATGACTCTCTAGATAGCATATGGTTGTCACATGATCTTCTAAATATCATATGGGTGTCACATGACTCTCTAGATAGCATATGGTTGTCAAATGATCTTCTAAATATCATATGGTTGTCACATGACTCTCTAGATAGCATATGGTTGTCACATGATCTTCTAAATATCATATGGGTGTCACATGACCCTCTAGATATCATATGGTTGTCAAATGATCTTCTAAATATCATATGGTTGTCACATGACTCTCTAGATAGCATATGGTTGTCACATTATTCTTTAGATATCATATGGTTGTCTCATGACCCTCTAGATATCATATGGTTTTCAAATGATCTTCTAGATAGCATATGGTTGTCACATGACTCTCTAGATAGCATATGGTTGTCACATGATCTTCTAAATATCATATGGGTGTCACATGACCCTCTAGATATCATATTGTTGTTACATGACCTTCAAGATATTGTATGGTTGTCACATGATCCTCTAGATATCATATGGTGTCTCGTGACCCTCTAGATATCATATGGTTGTCACATGATCTTCTAAATATCATATGGTTGTCACATGACTCTCTAGATAGCATATGGTTGTCACATGATCTTCTAAATATCATATGGGTGTCACATGACCCTCTAGATATCATATGGTTGTCAAATGATCTAGATAGCATATGGTTGTCACATGACTCTCTAGATAGCATATGGTTGTCACACTATTCTTTAAATATCATATGGTTGTCTCATGACCCTCTAGATATCATATGGTTGCCAAATGATCTTCTAGATAGCATATGGTTGTCACATTATTCTTTAGATAGTATATGATTGTCACATGACCCTCTAGATATCATATGGTTTATTGAATTACCCTGTAGATATCATATGGTTATCACATGACCCTATACATATCATATGGTTGTCACATTATTCTCTAGATATTAAATAGTTGTCATATAATCCTCTAGATATCATATGGTTGTCACATGATCCTCTATATCATATGGTTGATATAAAATCACTATTTATCTCATTAGATACTTTGGCTTTAAAAAAAAAAAAAAATGCTTGTCCAAACTATAAATATATACAGTATTGTATTTTTCTTCATTGGTATTTTAATGTTTGGGACAATTTATTTATTTTAGCTTTCCTCCTAAAAAAACCCTAAACACATGAAAAGTTTCTTAAAGTAATATTTTCAGGATTATATATATATAACTAGGGGTTTCTCATTGCTTACTTACTCTGCATCTGGTATCTGTAAAAGAAAGAAGAAATATTATGGCTATAGTTAAAAGATTCAGCGCAAGATTTAACCAGTAGTCTGCACTTAATGGATTCTACACAGTTTTGGTTCAGTTCTTCATCTCATCAAAACATTTAGAAGGAGCTTTTTCAAGATAAGTGTCCTCATAAAAAATAAAATATAAAAGCATTTTATGTTTAGCGCATCTTGGTGTTAAAAGTGCTATTGTAATGAATAAAATGGCAGAATTTATTCCTACGTTTCACTTTAACGATCAGGCCTGGGGAATGTTCTAGCTTCCCTGAAAAATAAATTGTGCAGTTTTTTTGCACGTTAAGTTTCCAGGTACTAGTAAGAAGCTAAAACCATCTTCATTATTTTCTTGATCTGTACTGAGGAAAAAAAGGAAAGCTGTCAGCTTTATAAGAGTACTCATGTAGTTACTCTGCGGCAGGCTACAATGAATCATGGTATAAGTCATAGAAGACGTCTGACATAACTAGTTATACTATAACTTGAGAACAATTTAAAACAGTATGGCTAATTAAGACACATAGAAAACAAAAGGCTATGAACGTGTTAATACTGCCATAGAAAAACAGTGCCTCTAACAAAGTAATAAAAGGTCAGACTGAGCTTCAATATCTCTGGCACATTATATACTTTTTTCTAACGTACTATATACCATTATATGGGTCATTACAGGATTGCATGTTTGTATATACTCTTAAATCAGGTTAGCAAACCTTCATGTAGAGCGTAAGCCATAAACTGTAACAATTAGAGGCTTTTAATAGTGTATGGGAGCATATGAACCCTTATCATATGCCCTGATGGGGTATTGCTGGGTGTCCAACAAAGGTAAAATTAGCTAAATAGGTTGTGGTATTAGATATATGGAGCAAACAGCTTCCGTCTTAAAGTGCTGAGTAAATAAGCATATATTAGGTTTTAGGAAGTTCACTATGTGTCTTTACAGAGGATATCATGCCATTCAAGGTCGTACATGAACCTATAGGTAACTAAATAGGGTCTGCTATATAGATAAGACTTTAATTGATCTGTTGCTCCCATCTAGTTATGAGAATTGGGATCATCATTGTGTTGTAGGATAATCTACTTTCCATCTACAGTACTAGGTCGACTAGTGACTTATCATATTTAAGTATTTGGCATAAATCCAATGGCACAATCTTATATACATTTTCCCACTATGATAACTGTCATGCTCACTAGAGCGGAGAGTGTAGTTGTATGTATTGACTCCTGCTAAGTGCATATAGATACAGCATGTATAATAGATGCAATTATCTGGCAGCTTAACAAATCTCTGAGCTGACTATCTCGTATAATAAACCTCTCCATAGATAAGTTAAAGCTGCGCCGCCTCGGCCACTGCCAGCACAGTAGCATTAAACAACAAGAGGATGGTCAGTAATAGAATAAAAGCACAACATACAACTTAATGAGTCCAGCCAATTAAAATTGCATACGTTCAATACGCATTCAGCTGTCATTAACTTAAAAAATAGATTGCAAAGCTAAAAGTAATTCTTCTGAAATAGAAAATTAACAACACAGGAGTAGGTAACTGCCCTTCTATGAGCTATTGTTTGTATACGACTACATGCCCACTGTCTATTAAATGCTAACCCTAGGGTTTGGAGTAAGAAGTAATCTTACTCATATGTGGTTGATATATCATTTGTAGGGGTATAGGACACTGCTGGTATTTTGGGCAAATGTTAATACACTTAACTCTCAACAACCTAAGTTGACAATTAAAATGATATAGTGAGCTAAAGAGGTAGTAGACCATAGATGCGCCACAGTGAGTTTCAATATGAAATCTGTTAAACAGAACAGGTTTAACTTTAAATAACAGCATAGTTAAAGCATATGTGAGAAACATAAAATATATGGTATTGCTAGAACGAAGAAGGTGGTGCATAGGAATAAAATAACATGGAAGGTAATTATGAGCAGTCTGCAGCTATCATTAAAAACTCAGACAATATGGAGTGACACTGTAAAACAAACAGTATTAGAGGCATAGGATAATAAAGAACATGCACACAAAATGTAATACTTAACAATATTAAAGAGATATACTGTCCGTTACTAAAGCATGTCCCATATCAAAAGAAAGAAGAAAAAAAATTACACAGGATCGTAGGAGCAGTTCCTGAAGTGTTTCAACTGGGACTTTTGAGATGTGTGTACCTTAACCCACTCCAGATCTCTGACCAGCCAAAGACCACACCCCGTTTCCAATCCCATTCTTATACCAACTGAAACCAGACTTCATCTGTAATGCACCACCTCCCTTCAAGCCCAGAGGAAAAGAAACCAGCAGGTTCCCCATTAGGGGTTGCCTCTCCTAAATGGCCATAGTGTAGCTCCTCTAGTCGGCTGCAGTAGGTGAGATCTATTGTCGGCTCTCCATTGAGCATCTCTGCGACCGTTTTCTGCAGCAAGCGTCGATCATCCGCCTTATGCAGTTGTGGACTTTTCGGGATAACCCCTCTATACTGCAGATGTAGATCCCATCCTACATTGTAGATCTCATCAGAGGCTTCCTCCTTCGCTACCCTATCCACGATTGTGGGTAAGAACGAAGCTCTCCTCCTCCTCTCTTCTAAAACGGGAATGGTTCCAGACTTTTCAGGGCCGTTGTCTGTAGTCTTCCATGCGTCCACTATGCATGCCTCAAGACGTGGTAGCGCAGTAGAAAAGATGTGCTCCAATTTTTCCAGCAAAGCTGCTTTAAAGCTTTTCATTGTTAGGCAGGCATGTACCTGAATGACTTTAGTTGCTATACTGGGACCCACAAGAGCAGAATTTAGGCAAGAGTCAAGTATAGATCCACTGGCCTCCTAGAAGATGGCCACTCTTCGGCTCACGCAGTACAAACTGCCACATAGAGTTCAAGTTTGCTTGTCGATCACCTTCATAACATGGAATTTTTCAACACTTTGAGCTGGTCAGGATATGTTCTTAGTATTATCCACCCATTTCTGATAATTTTGGGAAAGTTTGAAAGGTCGAATAGAGTATTGTTATATTGTATTTTCAGAGCTACAGTACTATGCAACCTCTCCGTGCCAGAGCTTGCTCTGCCCCCCACCCACTAAGTTAGAGTTTAATTAAACATAATATAGAACTATAAAAAAAGTGAAACTGGGGTGTAAACATAGTTGACATTGATATTAATGGCCTCTCTTGGATTATCTAGGCTAAAATGTGATACCAAAGGGACTATAAGGGGTAAAGGAATTATATTATAAGTATGATAAATATGTAAAAGGTAAAGTCTGAGCTAATAACTAATGTCAACGTCATGTACCTAAAATACAATAAAGACAACGCTATGTAGCTTTATTATATCTTAGTCCGCTAAATAATAAGGCAGGATTTTAGCAAGCTATAAGCTATCTGAACATAGGTGTGAGAAGAGTACTCAAATCAATGTCACATAGGTCACCTTAGTGCCAATATGTAACCATTAAAGGGCCACTGTAAGTAAATATTTTCTATGCCTGTTACTAACTAACTACCACAAATACACTTTTTATCAATAGCATTTCATTAACATATCTCTACCGTATATCAGAAATCTTGTCTGCAAATTTAATTGTTTTCCAAACCCACTCTGCGGGTATCCTTTGCTCTGTACCAATCAGTTTACAATACCTAGGTTTCAAAATGGCGCTTTAAACACAATTTATTGGTTTAAGTATTTTGAACATGCAGTGCTGAAAATAGTGGGCAGGATAACGTGACATCATCGGCAAATAAAAGATATAACTTTTAGAACGTTATGAAACTTCGTTTTGGAGAAAATATAGGTCAGTAGGTTTTAATTAATGTTTATTAACTTTAATATGTTAGTTGTTTAGCTTAAAAATTATAACGGAAAGTAATCCTTTAATAAAGCTGCAGAAATCATTGATTGAATAGGCAACTGTAAACCATATAGTCAAATGTCTAGATTCCTTTACCACTGTAGATACAAAGCTACAAATAATGAACTGGACCTATTACTTAATAGGGATGAAGTTGATAACGTGAAGTGTAGTATGATCTTATAAGTTAATACTTGTCGGCTCCTAATACAAAAGCTACAATTCGAAAGAGGCTAAACCTACTCATACAACTAAGGGAGGATACCGATGAAGACTTTTCATAACTATCTAGGTGGTAGGCAACAATTATAAAGCTATAGCAATAAGTAGGATTGATGATACACAAAATATTGTGTTAGTGCCCTTAACATAATAAATATAACATGCTTAGAGTAAATAAGATAGCTAATAAAACAACAAAAACACAAGCGCATCCGAGATTCACTGTATCTTTCTTTATTATTTTTAAAATAAAGCCATAAAAATATACACTTACAAGATAAGTGCAAGTTATGTGCACATAAAGTTTAAAGTTGCTCAGCGGTCCCAACCCAAGCCTCGGTATCCGGTCTTTGTGATGGGAGCTGTATGTCCGCTCTCCTGTTTTTATTCCTCCAGCTTAATAATTCAGCAAATCCGGTATTGTTTCACCGGTGAGGCACGATTGTCCTGTCAATGAGCAAGGTTTGTTCAACTCTTTCTCCCGAACGCGTTTCATTCACTCTCGGGTGAACTTTCTCAACGGGCTTTGCATGTTGAACAGCTGTTGTTGTGAGCTTTAAATTTACCGGGTTTTGCTCTCATTGGTTGGTGTCATATTACTCACAAATACAATGTATCCGAATTAGCTGCGGTGGGTCTGACATTACATCAGTATAAGTGCTCTGCAGATGTAAAACTGTAACCTATCCTAAAACATATATATTACTAAGATGAATCATTTATAATTTATAAAAAACTGTTCGTAAGACTCGCTCTGTGTTATATAACATTAGATCAATTACACATTAACACTCTTAATGCCTACAATCAACTTACTCCAAGAAATGCTTAAAATCACTTTACAGAATAATAGAATTATAAATCAATTCATAACTATCAAAAAATAATAATTTAACAAACATATTTACAAAAATGCAATTTGATTAATATTAATTAAACTACATTATGATATTTAAAAAACTCTCTAAAAAACAAACCATTCTAAACATTAAAATACGATTAAATTAACTCATATAAAATATGATAAATTCATTCCTATTTCCTTTTATTTAAAATTATTTAAGAATATTAAAAGATATATTAAAAAACTAGTGATTGCTATAGATTAACACTATACTGCTCTTTACCTACTTTGTGGGACAGACATGTATTATACTATACCATAAAAGCTTGAAGATCAATTTCTATATTTAATCCTCTAGGGCTTAAACTTCCTAATTGGTGAATCCACTTGGTTTCAGCTTTTCTAAGTTTTAATAGGCGATTGCCCTGATACTCACTAGTAACATGTTCTAACACTTTGAATGTAATTCCTACACTACTACACTGATGTTTTAATTTACAATGATGGGAAACACTATGGCCTTCCAAACCATTTTTTATATTGTTCAAATGTTCATAGACTCTCCTTTTTATTTTACGTTTAGTACGCCCTATATAAATTAATCCACAAATGCATGTAATTTGGTATACTACATATGTTGAATGACATGTAGTTCTATCTTTGATTTTAAATTCATTAGTTCTATCCCAATTCCAAGTACTCTCTGATGATTCATCTATAATAGGGCATAAACAACAGTCTATTTTCCTACACTTATATGTTCCTGGTTTAAGTGCTAACCAATTAGACAAGGTTCCCTCATTTTTAGGTCTGGTAGCTTTCAGTTTGGATGGAGCAATTAGACTCTTAATGTCCCTATTCTTCCTGTACACTACATCGGGTCTCTCTTCTAATTCTCCTGCTAATATTGGATCCGCTAATAAAATTTTCCAATGTTTATTTAAAATAGATCTAACACCCTGTACTCCTTCACTATATGTTGTTATAAAAGTAGTATTGTTTTTCCTCTTTCTTACACTTGATACTTTATTTCCTTTGTCTTCTAGCAGTTTACTTCTATCATATTCTAACCCTCTTTGTTTAGCTTCCTCTATTCTTGATTTTTCATAACCTTTTTGTAGAAATTTATTGCTCATTATCTCAGCCTCCTGCATATAATTATTGATGTCTGTACAGTTCCTCCGTATGCGCCTAAATTGCCCACTTGGGATATTTTCCTTCCAACGGGGTAAATGACCACTAGTAGCATGTAGGAAACCATTTTTATCGGTGGCTTTCCTAAAATTCCTCACTGATATTTTATTAGAACCATCAATATACAAAACCAGATCTAAAAATTCTATTTCAATAGATGAAATTTTACTAGTAAACTCAAGATTATATTGGTTGTTGTTAATATATTTAATGAACTCTTCTGCTTCTTCCCTTGACCCCTTCCAGATCATAATAATATCATCTATAAATCTGTAGTATTTGTATATATTAGAATTGAACCTATGTTTCCCCCAAATCATAGAATTTTCAAAATGCCCCATGTATATATTAGCGTAAGATGGGGCCATATTGGTCCCCATCGCTGTCCCTTGGATTTGATTGTAATATTTTCCTTCGAATAAAAAGTAATTATGGGTTAAAATATAAGAGATACTATCACCTATGAATTTCACATGTATATCAGGGATATTCCACGTTATACTAGTTTCTTTGAAAGCTTCTATGCCTAATTTGTGGGGGATTTTTGTGTATAACGAGGATACATCACACGATATCCACAAGAAGTCTTCTTGCCAACCTATACCTTCAAAAATATTTATAGTATGAGTTGTATCTTTAAGGTACGATCTCACCTTTTTGGCCATTGGTTGAAGATACCAATCTACATAAATGGATAAATTACTACTCAGTGAGTCAATACCCGACACAATAGGTCTTCCCGGGGGGTTGGTACTATTTTTGTGGACTTTTGGGATATGATAAAATGTAGGTATATTAGGACTTGCTTTATATATAAATTTAAATTCCTCATCATCAATAATATTATTATCCTTTGCTTTCGTCAATAACGAATATAATTCACTTTTATATTGCTCAGTGGGATTCCTATCTAAAATAGCATATACTTGTCTATCCCCTAATAGTACTTGTGCTTCTTTCAGGTAGTCACTTTTATTTTGTATGACAGTTCCTCCTCCTTTATCTGATTGGCGAATTACTATTGTACTGTCATTTGTTAAGTTCTTAAGTGCTTGTCTTTCACTCATATTGAGATTGTCATTATACTTATTGACAAATTTCCCTTTGTTTTTATCAAAATATAGTTTTAAATCTTCAGTAACTAGTTTGTTATAGGTATATATATATTCTCCCTGTGTTTGATGTGGGTAAAAGGTAGAACGAGATTTCAAACCACTATGTCTCACTTCTTGCTTCTCTTCATATACACTACAATTAAGTATTTCATCTAGATTTATATCTACATGACTGCTTGATGAATCCAAGGATGCTTGTCTACAGCTATCCTGTTCTAAATTTTTAAGGCAATTTATAGTTTTTATATCCTCTAAGTTGAAATTAGTTACACTACTTTGCTGTACAGTATTATTATATTCTTTAATGTAATATCTTTTAAGGGTTAGTTTTCTAATGAATTTTTGCAGGTCAATATATGTATCAAATTTATTAGGGGCTTTCTTGGGGGCAAATTTTAAGCCCTTACTCAATAGACTAATTTCTTCATCTTTCAGGACTCTATCTGAGAGGTTAAAAATCTCTTTCTTTGCATTCTCTAATTCCATCTTCTTTGTTTGTTTCTGCTGAAATCTGACACCTCCTCTACGTCCCCTCTTTGTTCCCACCCTCTTTTGGCTACTCTCTGATTCTGATTTTGTTGCCCCCATTGTCTCTGTTCCAGTGGTCTCCAGTATGTGTTCTGTTGATATGGTGGTGGCAACAAAATCAGAATCAGAGAGTAGCCAAAAGAGGGTGGGAACAAAGAGGGGACGTAGAGGAGGTGTCAGATTTCAGCAGAAACAAACAAAGAAGATGGAATTAGAGAATGCAAAGAAAGAGATTTTTAACCTCTCAGATAGAGTCCTGAAAGATGAAGAAATTAGTCTATTGAGTAAGGGCTTAAAATTTGCCCCCAAGAAAGCCCCTAATAAATTTGATACATATATTGACCTGCAAAAATTCATTAGAAAACTAACCCTTAAAAGATATTACATTAAAGAATATAATAATACTGTACAGCAAAGTAGTGTAACTAATTTCAACTTAGAGGATATAAAAACTATAAATTGCCTTAAAAATTTAGAACAGGATAGCTGTAGACAAGCATCCTTGGATTCATCAAGCAGTCATGTAGATATAAATCTAGATGAAATACTTAATTGTAGTGTATATGAAGAGAAGCAAGAAGTGAGACATAGTGGTTTGAAATCTCGTTCTACCTTTTACCCACATCAAACACAGGGAGAATATATATATACCTATAACAAACTAGTTACTGAAGATTTAAAACTATATTTTGAGAAAAACAAAGGGAAATTTGTCAATAAGTATAATGACAATCTCAATATGAGTGAAAGACAAGCACTTAAGAACTTAACAAATGACAGTACAATAGTAATTCGCCAATCAGATAAAGGAGGAGGAACTGTCATACAAAATAAAAGTGACTACCTGAAAGAAGCACAAGTACTATTAGGGGATAGACAAGTATATGCTATTTTAGATAGGAATCCCACTGAGCAATATAAAAGTGAATTATATTCGTTATTGACGAAAGCAAAGGATAATAATATTATTGATGATGAGGAATTTAAGTTTATATATAAAGCAAGTCCTAATATACCTACATTTTATCATATCCCAAAAGTCCACAAAAATAGTACCAACCCCCCGGGAAGACCTATTGTGTCGGGTATTGACTCACTGAGTAGTAATTTATCCATTTATGTAGATTGGTATCTTCAACCAATGGCCAAAAAGGTGAGATCGTACCTTAAAGATACAACTCATACTATAAATATTTTTGAAGGTATAGGTTGGCAAGAAGACTTCTTGTGGATATCGTGTGATGTATCCTCGTTATACACAAAAATCCCCCACAAATTAGGCATAGAAGCTTTCAAAGAAACTAGTATAACGTGGAATATCCCTGTTATACATGTGAAATTCATAGGTGATAGTATCTCTTATATTTTAACCCATAATTACTTTTTATTCGAAGGAAAATATTACAATCAAATCCAAGGGACAGCGATGGGGACCAATATGGCCCCATCTTACTCTAATATATACATGGGGCATTTTGAAAATTCTATGATTTGGGGGAAACATAGGTTCAATTCTAATATATACAAATACTACAGATTTATAGATGATATTATTATGATCTGGAAGGGGTCAAGGGAAGAAGCAGAAGAGTTCATTAAATATATTAACAACAACCAATATAATCTTGAGTTTACTAGTAAAATTTCATCTATTGAAATAGAATTTTTAGATCTGGTTTTGTATATTGATGGTTCTAATAAAATATCAGTGAGGAATTTTAGGAAAGCCACCGATAAAAATGGTTTCCTACATGCTACTAGTGGTCATTTACCCCGTTGGAAGGAAAATATCCCAAGTGGGCAATTTAGGCGCATACGGAGGAACTGTACAGACATCAATAATTATATGCAGGAGGCTGAGATAATGAGCAATAAATTTCTACAAAAAGGTTATGAAAAATCAAGAATAGAGGAAGCTAAACAAAGAGGGTTAGAATATGATAGAAGTAAACTGCTAGAAGACAAAGGAAATAAAGTATCAAGTGTAAGAAAGAGGAAAAACAATACTACTTTTATAACAACATATAGTGAAGGAGTACAGGGTGTTAGATCTATTTTAAATAAACATTGGAAAATTTTATTAGCGGATCCAATATTAGCAGGAGAATTAGAAGAGAGACCTGATGTAGTGTACAGGAAGAATAGGGACATTAAGAGTCTAATTGCTCCATCCAAACTGAAAGCTACCAGACCTAAAAATGAGGGAACCTTGTCTAATTGGTTAGCACTTAAACCAGGAACATATAAGTGTAGGAAAATAGACTGTTGTTTATGCCCTATTATAGATGAATCATCAGAGAGTACTTGGAATTGGGATAGAACTAATGAATTTAAAATCAAAGATAGAACTACATGTCATTCAACATATGTAGTATACCAAATTACATGCATTTGTGGATTAATTTATATAGGGCGCACTAAACGTAAAATAAAAAGGAGAGTCTATGAACATTTGAACAATATAAAAAATGGTTTGGAAGGCCATAGTGTTTCCCATCATTGTAAATTAAAACATCAGTGTAGTAGTGTAGGAATTACATTCAAAGTGTTAGAACATGTTACTAGTGAGTATCAGGGCAATCGCCTATTAAAACTTAGAAAAGCTGAAACCAAGTGGATTCACCAATTAGGAAGTTTAAGCCCTAGAGGATTAAATATAGAAATTGATCTTCAAGCTTTTATGGTATAGTATAATACATGTCTGTCCCACAAAGTAGGTAAAGAGCAGTATAGTGTTAATCTATAGCAATCACTAGTTTTTTAATATATCTTTTAATATTCTTAAATAATTTTAAATAAAAGGAAATAGGAATGAATTTATCATATTTTATATGAGTTAATTTAATCGTATTTTAATGTTTAGAATGGTTTGTTTTTTAGAGAGTTTTTTAAATATCATAATGTAGTTTAATTAATATTAATCAAATTGCATTTTTGTAAATATGTTTGTTAAATTATTATTTTTTGATAGTTATGAATTGATTTATAATTCTATTATTCTGTAAAGTGATTTTAAGCATTTCTTGGAGTAAGTTGATTGTAGGCATTAAGAGTGTTAATGTGTAATTGATCTAATGTTATATAACACAGAGCGAGTCTTACGAACAGTTTTTTATAAATTATAAATGATTCATCTTAGTAATATATATGTTTTAGGATAGGTTACAGTTTTACATCTGCAGAGCACTTATACTGATGTAATGTCAGACCCACCGCAGCTAATTCGGATACATTGTATTTGTGAGTAATATGACACCAACCAATGAGAGCAAAACCCGGTAAATTTAAAGCTCACAACAACAGCTGTTCAACATGCAAAGCCCGTTGAGAAAGTTCACCCGAGAGTGAATGAAACGCGTTCGGGAGAAAGAGTTGAACAAACCTTGCTCATTGACAGGACAATCGTGCCTCACCGGTGAAACAATACCTGATTTGCTGAATTATTAAGCTGGAGGAATAAAAACAGGAGAGCGGACATACAGCTCCCATCACAAAGACCGGATACCGAGGCTTGGGTTGGGACCGCTGAGCAACTTTAAACTTTATGTGCACATAACTTGCACTTATCTTGTAAGTGTATATTTTTATGGCTTTATTTTAAAAATAATAAAGAAAGATACAGTGAATCTCGGATGCGCTTGTGTTTTTGTTGTTTTAGTTCGTGTGAAAGGAGGATCTGGACACAAGCAGGTTCCTGAGACAAGCAGCAACGGAAAGATCACAGATATCAGCTGGAAACCTATTGCTAAAGAACATTCAAGCCATATTCATTCCATTTGGATTTTTAACCCTTTTCGGGACTTGTTTCAATTCAAGAGTTTGAACTGCGGTATTTATACTATATGAAACAGTGTTTTATATGTAATTGATTTTTATATGTGTAATAGAGTTTTTACATGCATAACTAATTTTTGAGTTTATTATATCACCCAGGTAGATAAGGAAATACATTTTTAATTAAATTATTTAAGGAAGAATAGTAGTAGCACTAGCACTTTACCATTTGTAAGTTTAGAATTGTGTATAAAAGATTTGTTAGTATTCGGGGGATTGTAAGATTCTAGAAATTTAAATTGTGGTATCTAATAGGTAGAGTGTACCCTATATCAGTTTAATTTTTGCGCTGCAACATTTTTTGGTAATAAGATAGCTAATAAGTCTGCAAAACCCCATACAAATAAATCAGCAATATGGAATAAAACAAACAAAAGAAAAACCTATGACAAGACATTACAGTTTGAACAGGAATAGCGCCAGAGAAATACTGATATAAACAACAAATAGAAAAACAGGTTAATGAAGCATAAACATCTTTTCTGGCACTGGAAATAAATAGATCTTATAGGTGTCTGTTGCAGAAACCATCACTAACCTAGAGTAATAATTATAATTGTATAAAGAGCAGTCCCACTAACCAGTATAGAAAAACTTTTCAGACTTTATGTAGTCCTCATGTATACTGCAGTTAGTCTCATAAAAATCACGCTAGGCGGAAAAAATAAAAAATGTGCATTATATTAATCTGTGGTTATCAGGAGTGTAGCATAATAATGTTGTGCCAGCTTTGATGTTCCTATAAGTGTGTGCCAGTCCCTCTCACCACCAGGATAATGAGTAAAAACAACTAGTTTCTGCTGTGGCAGCATGGAGTAAAAAAATCTTCCAGACGCCTCATACCTCGGATGCAATCCTGAAGCAGCATCTGTTTTGTTGGTGGTTAAAGCTAGGTTACGGCAAGGCTAACGTCCTCCTCCAGAAAGGTCCATACAAATTCAGTCCAATACCGGTGATCGTCTTTGACAAAGGCGTCACAGACTTATCCATAACACGTTGTCTTCTTTAGCCTGATGGCTCACAGTCTCCGCATTAGTGATAGCCTTCTCAGTAACAGTATGAGCCTGGGCTTCCACACCTCACAGGAACCTTCCACACATGACTCTAGTACTTCAGTCTCTCCCATATCAGCTCGCTTGGTAGTATATAGCTTATCTGGAAAAGAAATGTGTATGTCACCATCTTTAAAGCCTAAGCTTTGTGGTTTCACTAGGTAACATAGGTCAGGAAACGTTCTTAGCGGATGCTTCTTCACTCAATAGATATATCCCTGGATAGAACTTTTCAAAAGAGTTCTGGATAAAGTTCTATAATGTTGCAGAAATGTATACTAAAACTCCAAAATCTTTAGTTATTTTATCATCAACTTTACTTTCTCTTAGTATTCTTTGTTGAAAGCTTAACCTAGGTAGGCATATATGCGAATGTGTAATCCCTTTGAAGGCTGCCTTTTATCTCAGTGCATTTTGATAGTTTCTCACTGCTAGACATTGCTAGGTAATGTGTGCCATATAGTTAACATTATGCTCACTCCCAGGGAGTTATTTATGAGTCAGCACTGATTGGCTAAAATGTATGTCCGTCAAAAGAACTGAGATAAGGGGGCTGTCAGAAGATGCTTAGATACAAGGTAATCACAGAGGTAAAAAATGTATTAATATAATAGTGTTGGTTATGCAAAACTAAGGAATGGGTAATAAAGGGATTATCTATCTTTTTAAACAATAACAATTTTCAAGTAGACTGTCCCTTTAAGGATGTTCCTGTGTAAACAAATGTGAGTTAATTAGTGGTCGAATACTTAAAGGGTCAGTCTAGTCAAAATTAAACTTTCATGATTCAGATAGGGCATGCAATTTTAAACAACTTTCCCATTTACTTCTGTCACCAATTTTTTTGTTCTTTTGGTATTCTTTGTTGAAAGCTAAGCCTAGGTAGGCTCATATGCTAATTTCTAAGCCCATACATACATACAACAGGAATGTCCCATAGATTTGGTTATATCCTATAGGTTTCAGGGGTGTGGAAATTTTTAAAAAATCTACTTGTCCACAGGACTAAGGTGGTAGCCCAGTCTACTTGTCCCTTATGGCAATCTACTTGGCCTGACACGCAAATGTAATGGAGCCAATATATTTAGAGGGGTACTACCTACACCACCCAACAATTTAAAGTAAAATCCTGTTGTATAAGATATTTGTGTATGTAGTGTGTGTTTTGTGTGGGTGATTGTGGTGTACTTTCTCTTTATATAGTAGGTGTTGCTTTGAAGATTGAATCCCCTGTATTGTTAGAGGCCTTAAAATGTAGAAGCTCTGTTAGTGCACCTAAATAAAAAATCTCTGGTGCATAGTATTCATCTGCACTTTATGCTGTGAGGCCAGTGGCAAGTGTCGGTGGGCATTGGTAATTGAAGGGATCCATGGGCAGGTTGTGGGTTCCAAACAAGGATGTTCCCTCAGATAAGGTCCTCACTTTAATGTCATTGGATTCTGCTCAGTCAGGGGTATCCATCAGTAGTCACTAAATGACACAAAGCTTATATCCACTCTGTAACGGTAAAATCTACAATATTTACCAAATAGCAAAAGCACAGTACGATTGCAAGAAATATGCACACTAACAGAATTGTATATATATATATATAGTTATCTCATAGTTATTGGCATAGTACATACAACAGGAATGTCATGCAGAGATGCCCAAAAACCTCTACCAGTCACCCTTTCTATAAGAATTCCCTTGACCATACATAGTACTCATTGATAAACACCCAGGCTCTTAGCTGTCACCAAAACATTTCAACCATTGATTTACTCTAATCCCAACTCTCCTACTTGCACCATACAGTACACAGTGCTGAGCCCTCAACTCTTCCACTCCCGTACCTGGACATAAACCACGACCGACTTCCTGACCTGGCTCCTAAACACGTTACTTTGTTTTGATTGCATTCAAACTGCGGAAGGCGCACAGCTGCTAACTGTAGGGGTAACTCAGAGTGACCTTTGGTGGGAAACCTATTTTGCACTGCGGTGTATGATTTCAGTTAGTCCATGATCAAGAGATTCAGTGCTCTCTCTGAAGTTTTCTTGAATTAACGTATTTTATGTTTTTTTTATTGCATCCTAAGCTGGTAGTTTATTAAAAAATGTGGCTAACAAACATTTGAATACTTACAATTTGAAAGATGCAGGAGCGAGTACATTTCTAGTAACCTGCTATAGACCCACCTCTGTTTTAGTGGAGTTCAGTTACTATTGGATTATGTTGTCTGCAGTTAACAAGGTGTTGAAACGTATATGTCTTGGGCTGCAGTCTCATTTTATTATTACAGTAAAAATAAAATGAGACTGCAGCCCAAGACATATACATTTCAACACCTTGTTAACTCTTTGTCTGTGACTCGCTGGCCAGTCCGGTGCACTGCTAGCCCGCAGCAGGGCTAAAGGTGGGGGAAATCCACCTGTGCGGTGCCCGGAACTGCATGTCTCAGGCGATATAAATTGCGCATCCCTGGGTTTAGTGATGTCTTACAGGTTTAGTGATGTCTTACAGGTTTAGTGATGTCTTATAGGTTTATTGATGTCTTATAGGTTTCTTGATGTCTTATAGGTTTCTTGATATCTTATAGGTTTATTGATGTCTTATAGCTTTAGTGATGTCTTATAGTTTTAGTGATGTCCTATAGCTTTAGTGATGTTCTATAGCTTTAGTGATGTCCTATAGCTTTAGTGATGTCCTATAGCTTTAGTGATGTTCTATAGCTTTAGTGATGTCCTATAGCTTTAGTGATGTTCTATAGCTTTAGTGATGTCCTATCGGTTTAGTGATGTCCTATCGGTTTAGTGATGTCCTATCGGTTTAGTGATGTCTTATAGGTTTCTTGATGTCTTATAGGTTTAGTTATGTCTTATAGGTTTAGTGATGTCTTATAGGTTTAGTGATGTCCTATAGGTTTAGTGAATATACAAGGCAGCCATATGGTTTTCCTTTTTCTGTCTCTCCTAAGATCGTTCTTTCTCCACTCACGCCTTTATATGGGTTGCTTTGGTACTGACCCTGCACCTGCCAGAATTTTTTTCCATGCAAATGTGTGGAAAACCATCTTTATGGTGCAACTATTTCTTCATACTCTTAATAATGATGTATTAATTTCCACTCTGACAGATTCTTTTTGCCTGGTTTAGTTTCCTTGCTTTATGTCTGGAAGTCAAATCCTCCTTCCCTATTCTGTCTTCCGAAGACATCCCAGCTTAGCTAACCCAAGGCAGAACATAGAGTGATCTGAGATGTCATCGCAGAAAATGCAGCATGTCTGCAGAAAGAACAGGAACTGTTAGCACTTTAACTTTTCAGTGCTGCTCCACATAAGGCTGTTCTTTTTAAACAGAGCTGTTCTCTGGCTGCATTGTATAAGTTTTCCTTAACACAGTTAGGCCTATTTACCAAGCCATCACCTTACTTGCATTCGACGGCACCAATACGCTCGCCTGACATCGCCTAGCATCGCGGCCGCAGACCTGAATACGCTCTCCATATTTAACAAAAAAAGCTGTCAAAAAGTCGCGCACCAAGTACGGGGCAATGAGCAGTGGACTGTTGTTAAGTAACAGTCATCAATCTCGCTGCTATTCGGCTTTTTCACAGCTTTATTTGTATACTGGCACTAAACACCCACACTATACTAAACTGTTTAACCCCTATCCCGCCGCTCCTGGAACCCACCGCCACTCTAATAAAGTTATTAACCCCTATTCC
This sequence comes from Bombina bombina, assembly GCF_027579735.1. NCBI lineage: Eukaryota > Metazoa > Chordata > Amphibia > Anura > Bombinatoridae > Bombina > Bombina bombina. The sequence goes on from NC_069502.1 coordinate 1,200,762,176, forward strand.
GCCGCTCCCGGAGCCCACCGCCACCTACATTATGTTATTAACCCCTAATCTGCTGCCCCCTACACCGCTGCCACTTACATTGTTATTAACCTCTAATCTGCTGCCCCCTACACCGCCGCCACCTACATTATGTTATTAACCACTAATCTGCTGCCCCCTACACTGCAGCCACCTACATTATGTTATTAACCCCTATCCCGCCGCTCCCAGAGCCCAACCGCAACTTAATAAAGTTATTAACCCCTAAAGCGCCAGCCCCCCAAATCGCCATAAAATAAATTACCCAATTAACCCCTAAACCTAGCAACCTGCTAACTTTATATTAAATATTAACTCATCCCTATCTCATAATAAATTTAAACTTACCTTTAAAATTAAATTAAACTATATTAAACTAATAATTAACCTACCCTAACTATTGTACTAAAATTACATTAAACAAACAATTAAATTAAATATATTATATATTTAAAAATGTAACCCTACTCAAATAATTTAATTCTACAGTTACTTAGTTACAAAAAAAAAAATAAACACTAAGTTACACAAAATAAAAAAAAGAAATTATCAAAGATTTAAACTAATTACACCTAATCTAAGAGCCCTATAAAAAAAAAAAAAAAAAAAAAAAAAAAAAAAAACCTAACCTACAATAAACTACAAATAGCCCTCAATCTTCCAGACATCCGACGCGGAGCATTCTCTTATTACGACATCTTCTTCCCGAATGAAGGTTCCTTTAAATGACGTCATCCAAGATGGTGTCCCTTAGATTCTAATTGGCTGATAGAATTCTATCAGCCAATCGGAATTAAGGTTGAAAAAATCCTATTGGCTGTTGCAATCAGCCAATAGGATTGAGCTCGCATTCTATTGGCTATTCCAATCAGCGAATAGAATGCGAGCTTAATCCTATTGGCTGATTGGATCAGCCAATAGGATGAAAGCTCTATCCTATCGGCTGATTGCAAGAGCCAATAGGATTTTTTCAACCTTAATTCCGATTGGCTGATTGAATTCTATCAGCCAATCAGAATCTAAGGGACGCCATCTTGGATGACGTCATTTAAAGGAACCTTCATTCGGGAAGAAGACGTCGTAAGAAGAGGATGCTCCGCGTCGAATGTCTTATTTTATTTAAAAATGACCAGCAGAAAAATTTTCACTAAAAAAATATCATCGCAGAAAGTGAAAAAAAAGTTCTGTCTCTGGGTTTAGCTGTCTGGGAATGGACATGAACAGGAAGAGCAGGGGTATATGTAAGGGAGTGAATTTCCATGAGTATTATTTCCAAGCAGAAAACCCCACTAGTATCTGCTTTACGCCTGTGTTGCAGCTGTGAAGACATTGATGATTGTACAGTACAAATCTATATGATGAGAGCTGGTCTTTTCTTTCTTTTTTATATTAAAGTTCAATGATCTGTTAACAAGCTGCCTGTGAGTGAAGCGTCTAATACACTTGTGTTCAAGGCTTTTGTAGTACCCAGCTTGTTGTTGCCGGACTGTACACTTATGGTGTTGTCTGTTTTTATCATGCTGTTTATACATGTGTATTTTATTGTCATCACATAATATTTTAATATATTTTTTCCTTTTTTTGTAATTTGCCATTCACTGGATTTAAATACAATTCATGCTCCTATATTAGAACTGCTTGTTTATATTATTATTATTACTATTATTAATAATAAACAATATTAATCAGTCTAATATTACAATTACGGTGACGTTATTGGACAAAGCCTCAGCAGCCTTACTTCCATGACTGGGTAGTGTTTAGTCTAGCGGCCACAGTTGCTGTGATTGACATGAACTGGCAGTACCATTAGTGAGCACAAGAACTTGATAGAAATATAAGCTGTACGTTCTCTCCGCTCTGCTCCTTTTTGAAACAATTCTGATGCCTATTTAATGTTCCAGTTGAGTACACCCAGAGCGTACTTTGTATGTATGTGTATCCCCCGCATTTCCCTGAAGCATTTAATTGAGCATACTATATAAATTGTAAAACAAGTGGCCCTTTACAACAGTTTGCCTCTTAAATTAGTGTTTGAGAAAGCACTGAAGCCAGAGATAAAATTATTTTAGAAGACAAGAAAATATACCCTTTATGTGTGTGTGTATGTATATACTGTATGTATGTGCGTGCGTGCGTATATATATATCTATCTATCTATATAATATATATATATATATATATATATATATATATATATATATATATATATATATATATATATACTGTATATATATATATATATATATATATATATATATATATATATATATATATATATATATATATATATACAGTATCTCACATCTCACATTTTTGTAAATATTTTATTACATCTTTTCATGTGACAACACTGGAGAAATGACACTTTGCTACAATGTAAAGTAGTGAGTGTACAGCCTGTATAACAGTGTAAATTTGCTGTCCTCTCAAAATAACTCAACACACAGCCATTAATGTCTAAACCATTGGCAACAAAAGTACTAAGTGGAAATGTCCAAATTGGACCCAATTTGCCATTTTCCCTTCCCGGTGTCATGTGACTCATTAGTGTTTCAAGATCTCAGGTGTGAATGGGGAGCAGGTGTGTTAAATTTGCTGTTATCGCTCTCACACTCTCTCATACTGGTCACTGGAAGTTCAACATGGCACTTCTTGGCAAAGAGAGGATCTGAAAAAAAGAATTGTTGCTCTACATAAAGATGGCCTAGGCTATAAGAAGATTGCTAAGACCCTGAAACTGAGCAATACCATAAAGCGATTTCACAGGACATGTTACACTCAGAACAGGCCTCGCCATGGTCGACCAAAGAAGTTGAGTGCACGTGCTCAGCGGCATATCTGGAGGTTGTCTTTGGGAAATAGATGTATGAGTGCTGCCAGCATTGCTACAGAGGTTGAAGGTATGGGGGGTCAGCCTGTCAGTGCTCAGACCATACGCCGCACACTGCATCAAATTGGTCTGCATGGCTGTTGTCCCAGAAGGAAGCCTCTTCTAAAGATGATGCACAAGAAAGCCCGTAAACAGTTTGCTGAAGACAAGCAGACTAAGGACATGGATTACTTGAACCATGTCCTGTGGTCCGATGAGACCAAGATAAACTTATTTAGTACAGATAGTGTCAAGCGTGTGTGGCGGCAACCAGGTGAAGAGTACAAAGACAAGTGTGTCTTGCCTACAGTCAAGCATGGTGGTGGGAGTGTCATGGTCTGGGCCTGAATGAGTGCTGCCGGAACTGGGGAGCTACAGTTCATTGAGTGAACCATGAATGCCAACATGTACTGTCACATACTGAAGCAGAGCATGATCCCCTCCCTTCGGAGACTGGGCCACAGGGCAATATTCATATGATACATATGTTTAGAGTTGGAAAACTTTGATTGACTTACTTGCATACACTTGTTTCTCTTGTAAGGTGTATCCAGTCCACGGATCATCCATTACTTGTGGGATATTCTCATTCCCAACAGGAAGTTGCAAGAGGACACCCACAGCAGAGCTGTTATATAGCTCCTCCCCTAATTGCCATACACAGTCATTCTCTTGCAACTCTCAACAAGCATGGAGGTAGTAAGAGAGAGTGGTGAAATATAGTTAGTTTTTTTCTTCAATCAAAAGTTTGTTATTTTTAAATGGTACCGGAGTTGTACTATTTTATCCCAGGCAGTAAATAGAAGAAGAATCTGCCTGAGTTTTCTATGATCTTAGCAGGTTGTAACTAAGATCCATTGCTGTTCTCACATATGTCTGAGGAGAGAGGTAACTTCAGCGGGAGAATCTGCTATGAGGTATGTGCAGTTACAATTTTTTCTAGAAATGGAAATGCTAGAAAATGCTGCTGATACCGGATTAATGTAAGTTAAGCCTGAATACAGTGATTTAATAGCAACTGGTATCATGCTTACTCTCAGGGGTAATACCCTTATAAAATTGCAATATAAAACGTTTGCTGGCATGTTTAATCATTTTTATATATGCTTTGGTGATAAAACTTTATTGGGGCCTAGTTTTTTCCACATGGCTGGCTTAAATTTTGCCTAGAAACAGTTTCCTGAGGCTTTCCACTGTTGTAGTATGAGTGGGAGGGGCATCCAGCTTCCCTCAGAAGTCCCCTGAATGCTATAGGACATCTCTAAAGGGCTCAAAGGCTTTCCAAAGTCGTTTATTGGGGAAGGTAGGGCCACAGCAGAGCTGTGGCAGTTTGTTGTGACTGTTAAAAAACGTCTATATCGTTTTTTTGATCCGTTTTTTGAACTAAAGGGTAATCATCCATTTGCAAGTGGGTGCAATGCTCTGTTAGCTTATTACATACACTGTAAAAATTTTGTTTGATTTACTGCCTTTTTTTACTGTTTTTCAAATTTTGTCAAAATTTGTTTCTCTTAAAGGCACAGTACCGTTTTTTATATTTGCTTGTTAACTTGATTTAAAGTGTTTTCCAAGCTTGCTAGTCTCATTGCTAGTCTGTACAAACATGTCTGACATAGAGGAAACTCCTTGTTCATTATGTTTAAAAGCCATGGTGGAACCCCCTCTTAGAATGTGTACCAAATGTACTGATTTCACTTTAAGCAATAAAGATCATATTCTGTCTTTAAAAAATTTATCACCAGAGGAATCTGACGAGGGGGAAGTTATGCTCTCCCCACGTGTCGGATCCTCAGAAACTGAGGAAGGAGAGCTTCAGTCTGTGGGTGATGTTTCTGACTCAGGAAAGATACCTGACTCTGATATTTCTACATTTAAATTTAAGCTTGAACACCTCCGCGTGTTGCTCAGGGAGGTTTTAGCTGCTCTGAATGACTGTGATACAATTGCAGTGCCAGAGAAATTGTGTAGACTGGATAAATACTATGCAGTGCCGGTGTGTACTGATGTTTTTCCAATACCTAAAAGGTTTACAGAAATTATTAATTTTCCTCTTTTTAGAAAAATGTTTCCAATAGACGCCACCACACGGGACTTAAGGCAGACACTCCCTAAGGTGGAGGGAGCAGTTTCTACTCTAGCAAAGTGTACTACTATCCCTGTTGAGGACAGTTGTGCTTTTGTAGATCCAATGGATAAAAAATTAGGTTACCTTAAGAAAATGTTTATTCAACAAGGTTTTATCCTACAGCCCCTTGCATGCATTGCTCCTGTCACTGCTGCTGCGGCGTTCTGGTTTGAGTCTCTGTAAGAGGCTTTACAGGTAGCGACTCCATTGGATGACATACTTGGCAAGCTTAGAGCACTTAAGCTAGCCAATTCTTTTGTTTCTGATGCCATTGTTCATTTGACTAAACTAACGGCTAAGAATTCTGGTTTTGCTATACAGGCGCGCAGGGCGCTATGGCTTAAATCATGGTCAGCTGACGTGACTTCAAAATCTAAGCTGCTTAACATTCCCTTCAAGGGCCTGGTTTGAAGGAGATTATTGCTGATATCACTGGAGGAAAAGGTCATGCCCTTCCTCAGGACAGGTCCGGCATCAACTTCCTCTAATGCAAAACAAGAGGGAACTTTTGCTCAGTCCAAGACGGTCTGGAGACCAAACCAGACTTGGAACAAAGGTAAGCAGGCCAAAAAGCCTGCTGCTGCCTCTAAGACAGCATGAAGGAACGGCCCCCTATCCGGTAACGGATTTAGTAGGGGGCAGACTTTCACTCTTCGCCCAGGCGTGGGCAAGAGATGTCCAGGATCCCTGGGCGTTGGAAATTATATCCCAGGGATATCTTCTGGACTTCAAAGCTTCCCCCCCAAAAGGGAGATTTCACCTTTCACAATTATCTGCAAACCAGATAAAGAGAGAGGCATTCTTATACTGTGTATGAGACCTCCTAGTTATGGGAATGATCCATCCAGTTCCAAAGGAGGAACAGGCACAGGGTTTTTACTCAAATCTGTTTGTGGTTCCCAAAAAAGAGGGAACCTTCAGACCAATTTTGGATCTAAAGATCTTAAACAAATTCCTCAGAGTTCCATCATTCAAGATGGAAACTATTCGTACCATCCTACCTATGATCCAGGAGGGTCAATATATGACTACAGTGGATTTAAAGGATGCTTATCTTCACATTCCGATACACAAAGATCATCATCGGTTTCTCAGGTTTGCCTTTCTAGACAGGCATTACCAGTTTGTAGCTCTTCCCTTTGGATTAGCTACAGCCCCAAGAATCTTTTTGAAGGTTCTAGGGTCGCTTCTGGCGGCTCTAAGGCCGCGGGGCATAGCAGTGGCCCCTTATTTAGACGACATCCTGATACAGGCGTCAAACTTCCAAATTGCCAAGTCTCATACGGACGTAGTACTGGCATTTCTGAGGTCGCATGGGTGGAAAGTGAACGAGGAAAAGAGTTCTCTATCCCCACTCACAAGAGTTTCCTTCCTAGGGACTCTGATAGATTCTGTAGAAATTAAAATTTACCTGACGGAGTCCAGGTTATCAAAGCTTCTAAATTCCTGCCGTGTTCTTCATTCCATTCCGCGCCCTTCGGTGGCTCAGTGTATGGAAGTAATCGGCCTAATGGTAGCGGCAATGGACATAGTGCCGTTTGCACGCTTACATCTCAGACCACTGCAACTATGCATGCTCAGTCAGTGGAACAGGGATTACACCGATTTGTCCCCTCTACTAAATCTGGATCAAGAGACCAGGGATTCTCTTCTCTGGTGGCTATCTCGGGTCCATCTGTCCAAAGGTATGACCTTTCGCAGGCCATATTGGACAATTCTAACAACAGATGCCAGCCTTCTAGGTTGGGGTGCAGTCTGGAACTCCCTGAAGGCTCAGGGATTGTGGACTCAGGACGAGACACTCCTTCCAATAAATATTCTGGAACTAAGAGCTATATTCAATGCTCTTCAGGCTTGGCCTCAGTTAGCAACTCTGAGGTACATCAGATTTCAGTCGGACAACATCACGACTGTGGCTTACATCAACCATCAAGGGGGAACAAGATGTTCCCTAGCGATGTTAGAAGTTTCAAAAATAATTTGCTGGGCAGAGATTCACTCTTGCCACCTATCAGCTATCCATATCCCAGGTGTAGAGAACTGGGAGGCGGATTTTCTAAGTCGTCAGACTTTTCATCCGGGGGAGTGGGAACTCTATCCGGAGGTGTTTGCACAATTGATTCATCGTTGGGGCAAACCAGAACTGGATCACATGGCGTCTCGCCAGAACGCCAAACTTCCTTGTTACGGATCCAGGTCCAGGGATCCCAAGGTGACGCTGATAGATGTTCTAGCAGCGCCCTGGTCTTTCAACCTGGCTTATGTGTTTCCACTGTTTCCTCTGCTCCCTCGACTGATTGCCAAGATCAAGCAGGAGAGAGCATCGTTGATTTTGATAGCGCCTGCGTGGCCACGCAGGACCTGGTATGCAGATCTAGTGGACATGTCATCCTTTCCACCATGGACTCTGCCTCTGAGACAGGACCTTCTACTTCAGGGTCTTTTCAACCATCCAAATCTAATTTCTCTGAGACTGACTGCCTGGAGATTGAACGCTTGATTTTATCAAAGCGTGGCTTCTCCGAGTCAGTGATTGATACCTTAATACAGGCACGAAAGCCTGTCACCAGGAAAATTTACCATAAGATATGGCGTAAATATCTTTATTGGTGTGAATCCAAGGGTTACTCATGGAGTAAGGTCAGGATTCCCAGGATATTATCCTTTCTCCAAGAAGGTTTGGAAAAAGGATAGTCATCTAGTTCCTTAAAGGGACAGATTTCTGCTCTGTCTATTCTTTTGCACAAGCATCTGGCAGATGTTCCAGACGTTCAGGCATTTTGTCAGGCTTTAGTTAGAATCAAGCCTGTGTTTAAACCTGTTGCTCCGCCATGGAGCTTAAATTTGGTTCTTAAGGTTCTTCAAGGAGTTCCGTTTGAACCTCTTCATTCCATAGATATCAAACTTTTATCTTGGAAAGTTCTTTTTTTGGTAGCTATTTCCTCAGCTCGTAGAGTCTCCGAGTTATCTACCTTACAATGTGATTCTCCTTATCTGATTTTCCATATGGATAAGGTAGTCCTGCGTACCAAACCTGGGTTTTTACCTAAAGTGGTATCTAACAAAAATATCAATCAAGAGATTGTTGTTCCATCCTTGTGTCCTAATCCTTCTCCAAAGAAGGAACATCTATTACACAATCTGGACGTGGTTCGTGCTTTAAAGTTTTACTTACAAGCTACTAAAGATTTTCGTCAAACATCTGCTTTGTTTGTTGTCTACTCTGGACAGAGGAGAGGTCAAAAGGCTTCGGCAACCTCTCTTTCTTTTTGGCTAAGAAGCATAATCCGCTTAGCCTATGAGACTGCTGGACAGCAGCCTCCTGAAAGGATTACAGCTCATTCTACTAGAGCTGTGGCTTACACTTGGGCCTTTAAAAATGAGGCTTCTGTTGAACAGATTTGCAAGGCGGCGACTTGGTCTTCGCTTCATACTTTTTCAAAATTCTACAAATTTGATACTTTTGCTTCTTCGGAGGCTATTTTTGGGAGAAAGGTTTTACAGGCAGTGGTACCTTCCGTTTAAGTACCTGCCTTGTCCCTCCCTTCATCCGTGTACTTTAGCTTTGGTATTGGTATCCCACAAGTAATGGATGATCCGTGGACTGGATACACCTTACAAGAGAAAACACAATTTATGCTTACCTGATAAATTTATTTCTCTTGTGGTGTATCCAGTCCACGGCCCGCCCTGTCATTTTAAGGCAGGTCATTTTTAAATTTAAACTACAGTCACCACTGCACCCTATGGTTTCTCCTTTCTCGGCTTGTTTTCGGTCGAATGACTGGATATGGCAGTTAGGGGAGGAGCTATATAACAGCTCTGCTGTGGGTGTCCTCTTGCAACTTCCTGTTGGGAAGGAGAATATCCCACAAGTAATGGATGATCCGTGGACTGGATACACCACAAGAGAAATAAATTTATCAGGTAAGCATAAATTGTGTTTTTTCACTGTATAGTGTATATTGCTTCAGTACTTCTGTGCTTAGGCTATGTGATATTATCGTATTGGTTGATGTTTTGCTGGCCAGCATTTTTGTACACAGGTTTTTATATGCGGCTGTGTGTATATGTTTCACACACAATGCATCCTTTTGTATCAATGTAATACATTTGTTTAAAAGAGTGCTGTATCCCCCTGGCTTTTATATAGGATTTCTCGAAACCCTGTTAGCTCATTCTTTTTTCTTTTTGCATATACTGTATGTACGTATGTGTGTATATATATATATATATATATATATATATATATATATATATATATATATATATATATATATATATATATATATATATATATATATATATATATATGTATATATGTATATATATATATATATATATATATGTATATATGTATATATATATATGTATATATATGTATATATGTATATATATATGTATATATATATATATATATATATGTGTGTGTGTATGTATATATATATATATATATGTGTGTGTGTATGTGTGTATATATATATGTATATATATATATATGTGTGTGTATATATATATATATATATATTGGATATAAAAAGTCTACACACCCCTGTTAAAATGTCATGTTTCTGTG